>NC_040019.1:0-127547 GCF_000972845.2 Larimichthys crocea | reverse complement strand
AAAGGAGAAAGAAAGAGAAAGAGAGAGAGAGGGGGGGGGGGAGAGAGAGAGAGAGAGAGAGAGGGGGAGAGAGGGAGAGAGAGAAGGAGGGAGAGAGAGAGAGAGAGAGGGAGGAGAAAGGGAGAGCAGGAGGGAGAGAAAGAGGGAGAGAGGGAGGGAGGGAGAGGGGGAGAGAGAGAGAGGGAGTGAGGGAGGAGAAAGGGAGAGCAGGAGGGAGAGAAAGAGGGAGAGAGGGAGGGAGGGAGAGGGGGAGAGAGAGAGAGGGAGTGAGGGAGGAGAAAGGGAGAGCAGGAGGGACACGACAGAACCGCTCACCTCAAACTCTTCCCAGAAGCCCTGCTTGACCTTGTCTGTGGCCTCTGCCAGTTTGCTCAGCTCCCGAACTCGACTTTCGATCTCCGCGGCGTTGATGCGAGTAGTGTTCAGGGGCTGAGGACGAGGAGAAGAGTCAGCGATGTCACTTTAAAGCTTCACCGTAAAAAAACCAACAGATGTTTGACTCGTACCTGTTTGAGCTGCAGCACGGTGCCCAGCGTCTCCACCATGGGGTTCTTTTTGTAGTGCTCCACCAGGTCAGTGAGGGAGTCGAACTTCTCCCCTCCGCCCACGTCGTACTTCAGGTCGTGCTGAAGGAGAAGCCGCGTTAGAGATCTGTCTCGGCATCACGAGACGTTTCAAACGTTTACATGCATTCAGAGAATTCAGCAGTTTCCCCTTCCAGTACGAGAACGTAAGAACGGACCCGCTGTCACAGGTTCTGCTTTTGTTTCCACTTCCTGGAGCTAAATTTAAACCTTCAGGCTCAGGACGTGAGAATAAACCCTCTGAAATAACAAGTGTTCTGTTCCTGGAAACTGAAACCTGAGTTGTGTCTGCGTTCTGATCAGCGACACCAAGATCTGATCCTCCTGCTGTCACAGCAGAACATCGATCTTAAATCCTGGATCAAGACGTCTGGATGAAGTCACGCTGGATAAATGATCAGATGAGCAAAGCTTCTCATGGCACAGCTGTGATCTGTGCAGAGATCACTGATCGTCTGTAATGATGAACGTCCTCGAGACGCTCGCTGCATGAAGCGGCCGACGCCGCACATCGGGTTTGTTTACTAGAGAATCTCGACCTCTCCATCTACAGGCTCCCTTCTGATGATCTGTTCATCCCGTGTCGTGTCTAACTTTAGCGGATCAAAAACATGTCAGACATGGAATTCATCTGCAGAAGCTCTGCTTTGAGTCGAGACCAGAACGTGGCCTACAACACATTAAGGGAAGACTCAGGAGGAGCGAGGAGTCGAAACAGAACCAAACTTCAGCTGTGATGGATTCAATTTACATCCATGAAATATTTACTTTTCAGTAACGAGCTCATCGAGATGAAGAAGAAGGTTCGTCTGAGTTTTTTTTGACGCTGAAGAGTGACTGGAAGAAAAGCCGTGGCTGTCCTGTTGCAAACTGACCTGAGAACAGCAGTATAAACATCTGGATCCTCACCACAACATCTGTATCAGTCAGTGTTAACACCACAGCATGTGTGTGTGTGTGTGTGTGTGTGTGTGTGTGTGTGTGTACCTGGCAGCGGATCATGACGTGGGTCACTTTGGGTTTGCTGTCGCTGCTGTCCGTCTTGTCGTCTCCGGTGCGGACGGACAGGACGAAGTCGCCCGGGTGGCTCTGGCTCTCCCTCACCAGGAAGCTGCCGTTCTTGCCTTTCTCCGTCAGCAGCTTCTCGGCCTCTCTGCCCGACAAGTGTCCGTGGAACCATCTGGAAAAAAACGCGACGGTCAAACATCGAACACCTGCTTCCAACGGCGGCCGGGATGAACTCCGACGGCATCGCTCGGTTTGTTTACGAGACGTCGGCACAGGATGTTCACGAGCGAGGTTAAAGATGTTTGTGTTTACTGGAACAAGCTCAGTTAGGATGGAGTGTATGTTATAGATTTGTCATAGTAAATACAAAAGCCTGACTTCAATCAATACCTCAGAGAACAACTCATCTGCATGCAGCTGCTTTCAATGTCAGAATGTTTTCAATGCTGTGAGATGAATCCTCGCTGGAGGTCGTGGAGGCACAATAAAGCGTCTGTCTGTCTGTAAACGAACATTTGGGCGATATTAAAAATATATTTAATCCTCGGGTAACAGCTGGAGCTGCAGCTAAAAGCATGAAATCCTCTTAATGTAGCATGACAGTTCAACAAAGTCACAGAGATCGTTGTGGAGACGACAAGGCAGGCAACAAAAGGTTTGCAGCTTCTGAAATATACAAGAATGTTTCCTGTGTTAAGTCTGCGGTGACAAACTGAAGAGATTTTACATGTTAGAAGTGATCTGGAGGCCAGAAAATAAAATAATCTGCAGACTGAGCAGCGAGGAGACGGACACGCAGAGCTGGATCTAAAACATGAGTACAGTCCGTTACACGCAGGAAGACGGAGGAGCTGACGGTGCTAACCAGGCTACAGAGGGAGTATGGAGGGCGTAGCTTCACGGAGACGAGGCTGAACGAACTCACGGTTTTTAAACCTGTGAGAGCAGAAGAACAATTTCTCATCCACCTTGTGAACACAAGCTGCTGTAACAGATGAACGTCCCATAGTGCGAACAATAAAGTCCATCGTATCTTATTAGGCGAGTATAAAAAGCTGCATGAGAAACAATATGACGTCAGAGTTTGGCCATTTTTAATCACAGTAATTAAAATACTTGACATCAGACTTTGAATTAAAATGCAGCAGGATAGAATACTAAATATTGAAATGATTTAGTAGTTTGTGTTTTATCTGAGACTTGTGTCGTCAGTTAGAAGTTAACATTCTTCCACAAGAATGAACTCAGCGTGAGTGAACGCACCAACAAACATGCAGCGTTGTCCAGTTCTGCAATATTCAAACATGACTGATGCAACAAATATTAAAAATGTATTTGTTTTGGGGGCGCACGTGTTGCTGTCCCTGTTTTCTATACATTAAAAAGCGGTCAAACTGCCTCAACTCTCCAGACGTTGCTGCACAGCGGTGCGATGTGTCATTTAATACGATCGTCGTGGAGATACCGCTCACGTTATACGGGCTGTGTTTGACAGCAGAGGTGAGCCATCTCTGCTAATGTCATCAAACGTGAATACACTGTTAGGAAACGTAACATTAACCTCCAGAGAGGTGGAGTTCGTACGAGGTGTTAAACAGCAACATTTGTTGGACCTGTTCTGTCACTGCTCGTCTTTCCAGAAGCTTCAGAAACCAAATTTTCTATTCCACAAAAATACAAATATTTCTTATGACGTTGGTGGAAACCAAAAGTTAATTTCTGGGAGTTATAAAATGTTAAAGTACAGAACATATTCAGTTAAACTAAACGACGTGTTTTTAACCTTCAACTAAATCCAAAAGAAAATCTAAGCCCTGATATCGAAGTGCTCGCCGCCATCCAACACGACTCACCTCTCTGAGGTGGGGTCCGCACAGTTGAGCGGATACTTGAGCTCGATGACGTCTCCGTTTTTCTCTTTCAGCTGCCCGTGATGCTCCATGTAATACTGCACCAGCTCTGCCAGGGTGGCAAACTTCTCCCCGCCGTAGAGGTCATAGTAGTCTCCCGTGTTCTGGATCTTAATGTGGGTGACGGCTCCATTTCGCCTGCAGAGAGAGAGAGAGAGCACGAGACATTTAAAAATCAAACCACCGTGTGAAGCATCTTCACTCAGTGTAGGATTATTAATAAATTTAAAAGGTTTCACCTTTTAAATGAATCACTAATTACCTTTGATAATCAAAGAATCCTTCTGAGTGATTTGAATTCTGATTTCAGCTTCTCAGAAGTTGAAATGCTTTTAGTTTCTTTCGTCCTCTGTGACGGTAAACTGAATCGTGGACAGAACAAGAAAACATTCGAGGACGTCGCTTTGGACTTGATCAACATTTTTCATAATTTATGGACCGAACAACAAATCGATTAATCGAGGAAATCACAGACAGATTAATCAATCATGAAAATAATCGTTAGTTGCAGCCTTAGGTCCAATGTGGTACTTTATAATTACGAATTGCGAATCACGTAACCACTGTGAAACAATCGGGAAATCACTTCTAATTTCTCTGATTAAAGACTTTATCGACGCCTGCACTCGCTCACTCTCATTCGCTGTCTGTGTCACTCGACCACTGCTCGCTCTCACAAACCAAATCAAACTTCTTCATGTCTCTGTAGATTTCAGTCGGACTCAGATTTAGAAGCTGCTTCATGAAATAAAAGTCAGAACAACAACAGGGTCTGTGGAGGTTCGACCGGCCCGAGCGTCTGAATCTCAACTCAGCTCTAAACGATTTAGTTGATTTAGATTATAATAACCGATGTTGCAGTCTGGGAGGATCTGCTTTGTCTTACGAGACTTCAAACTGAATCTTCGTGGGTTTTGGACAGTTAGTCACGGGTGCCGCCTCTATCTGCAAAACTGTGAAAATGTTCGAACAGGCAGAGCGATGACAAACCTCAAACGGGAAACACCGCCTTTTTCTGTGTGACACGAAGCAGATAGACGCCAGAAACTGTTGCTGAGTCACTGAAGGTGACCGCCATTATATCGGAAAAAAAAAGAAAAGAAAAAGGAGAACTTGTGGCAGATCTGAAGCAGCGAGCAGCTCTGAATGACTTACAGTTAAAGTCTGAACACAGAGACAGACACGCCGCTGGTTTGAACCAGCAGGGACGAGTCTCCCAGTGGAAATGTCTCCGTTTTCCAACAAGAGCAGCGTGACTTGTTTTGTTTCCATAGGAAGTAAATACGCTGCGAGATGAGAGGCTGCACAGCTCAAATATGAGAGCGTTACAAAAATAACATCAGCCGAACCGAGTTAATGATACTTCATCTGAAAAATTTATGACTCGACAGGCTCGGAGATAAAAACCACAAACTGTTTTCTTATTAGTGAAAGGTTCCTTCGCTCCGACACAGATGATGGAGAATCCAACGCGAGGAGCCTTTTTCTCTCCTGTCGATTAATAACGTGAATATCAGAGCTCATCGTTTTGTTATTTCAAAGCGTGAGCAGCCAGTTTCCTTTTCACACGTCCAGCACAAACATCATTCTGTCCGCCTGTCCATGCAGATTCAATATTTACTTTCATTCTCGCTCTGGTTTCATCTCCATCACGTCCTCAGAGACAAATCTGCCTCTTCAGTCACTAACTGTGCGCGTTTGCTGAGTCCAGGTCGTGTACGGCGGCTCCCCGATTCTGCTGGAAACAAAACCTGACGCTGGAAAACCAAAACAAGGATCCAAAACAGACTCAAAAACTCTGAGGGGAAACTTCAGAGTCAGTGTCTCCTGACAGTAAAGTGTGATTCAACATTCAATTAAGAAGGAAGTCGTCAAGTCTGAGTCGTAATAACTCGTCTGTATGTTTAACGAGCAAACATTTAACGACGTCTAGAATCAGTTCAGCACTGATCGCAGCCTCTAATCTTCTGACGTCTGTTTACATTCGTCACCAATCACAGCTTCAAACCCCCGACATGGTTTATGATCTCCTTTCGTACGTGTAGCACAGCCACACTCTCAGAAAAGTTTGTTTTGTTCACCCTCGCGTACAGCAGTGGAGAGCGTCAGAGCGTTTTATCTGGAGGTTTGCACTCACCGCACTGAGAGGGTGAAGTCTCCTGGATTACTCTTACTGGGTCTGGCTAAGAAGCTCCCGTCCACGCCACGAGTCAGCAGGAGGTTTTCGGCCTCCACACCTGTGATGTTGGGGTGAAACCACCTGAGACGGAAAGGAAGAGCGATGATGAGTGAAGAGCGGAGATCAGTCATTCATGTGATGATGATGATGCACAGCACGTACACGGCGTTCCCTCAACTGTATTCTCCAAATTCTCAATGATGTTTGTTTACTTTTGTTATCAGGGAACTGTCAATCAAATCTGCTCACAGTGCAGATAAAGTGTAGATATCAACTATTAAATTAGATCTGCAACTATTCTCATAATGTATTAAATCATTTGGAGTGTTTTTTATTTATTTTTAACGTCCAAACGTTCTGATTTCAGCTTCAATGTTTAAATATTTTCTAGTTTGTTTCATCCTCTGTGATGTTAAACTGAATATCTTTGAGTTGTGGACAAAATAAAACGTTTAAAGGACGTCGCAATCTGCGATCTGAACGATCAACAGGTTGAGCTTAGGTCCTGATAAAAGGTACTGATTAAACAAGTTGATCTGGATTATCGGAAACTATTTCATAATAACAGAAACAAAACTCTGCATCAAGTTTCAGTTTATTTTTTGTCCTTTGACACTTTGAACTGACTTAATCTTTGTATAACTGCAGATTTGTAATTATCCATATCTGGACAGAAAACAGTGACAATATCTCGACACGTTGCTCCAACAAGAACTAAGACGTTAAGTTGATTGATAATTTTTAGGGAATAATCGCAAAACTTTCTAAATTTCAGCTTCTCAGATCTGAATATTTTCTTTGTTTCTTTCATTTTATGGACCGAACAACAAATGTGACATTTCTTTTCTTGATATACCGTAAATACTGTTAATTCTGTCTATATAACCATACTTATATTTATATTTATACTAATAATTTTGTTTACATTACACTGTGCCATACTGCCACACGATGTCTTTAGCTTGTATATATAATTTTATATTTTTCACGACATGTCAACACTCTGCATGTCCTGTACATGCAGCAGCACTGACGATACAGCTGATACTTGATAAATCGATTAATCGAGGGAATCACAGACAGATCGATCAATAATCAATAATCAGCCTCAGGTCACCGCTGATGGAGACAACAACAGACTGATGATCAATAATAACAACAACAACAGTCAGTGCAGCTCACAGACACACAACAACAGAGAATACACAGTGTGTTCATGTCTGCACAACATGTCAGTGAATGCAGCATTGTGTGTGTGTGTGTGTGCGTGTGTGTGTGTGTGTGTACTGAGGCAGCTTTGTGTGTGTGTGTGTGTGTAACAAACCTTCATTTAAACCGGCTCTGCAGCTGCTCCGAGTTCTGACGGTGTTTACCAAACATCTGGACCGGACTCCTGAGGTCCAGCTGCCGGTGTGTGTGTGTGTGTGTGTGTGTGTGTGTGTGTGTGTGTGCTGCCTAAATGAAGCGGTTCTTAGCTTAGCTTCCCCCCCCTCCAACACACACACACACACACACACACACACACACACACACACACACACACACAGCAGAACCGTCGGTTCTCCCGGGGCTCGTTCACGGCAGAGTTGGGTTAAAGTTCGGCTCGGCTCGGTTCGGGTCTTACCTCCGTGATGTCATCTTTCTCTCGCTCCTCACTTCCTCGCTGGCAGTTAGCGGCAGCTAACGGTTAGCCTAGCTGACGTTTCCGAACCGTGTCTGCTTTGGATCAGCGGACAAAGTGCTTCATCGGCCTCGCACCGGGTCAGAACGGGCACCGGAACCTGGGCATCGAACCTACGAATGTGTCGAGCTGAGCTGTGGCTGGAAAACACCGAAAGTCTCTCAGGCCTCGGCCCCGGAGACTTCACGGCAAGTCGGTTATTGGACGTCACCGAACATGCGACAAAACAGACAGAGGGTGCGCGGAGCTTTTTTTTCCGCCTGCGCGGCAGTTTGTTCGCGCGCCGCTTCGCGCGCCGCCCCGCCTTTAAATACCGCGAACCGAGCTCCTGCCGCTTCCACTTCTGCGCATGCGCATTAGAAAGCTTTACTTTGATGGTTACAGAGCGGCGGAGCGGAAAAAAAAAAGTTCGCGCGCGGAAAGAGAGGGGAGCGCGCCCGCCGCGCCGCTTCCGCACCGCGCCAGCGTCAAAACGAAGCATTCCCGGAGTCCACCGCGGAAACCGCACATGTCACGTGATCACAACCATATTTTATTTTTGTTTACTTTGTTTTATTTTTATTTATTTATTTATTTATCAGCATAAAACCAAACCGGGAAAATACTTTATTATCTTAATCGTTTTATTTTTTTTATTTATTAACAAAAGCAAAAGAGGATAAAACTTGTGGAAATACTTAAACAAAACTTTATTATCTCATAAAATAAATACTTTTATTTTATTTTATTTTTTAACAAAAAGTAGAAGAGCGTGATGTCACGTGATCACAACCAAATTATTTTTGTTTACTTTGTTTTATTTTTATTTTTTTATTTATCAGCATAAAAACAACCCGGGAAAATACTTTATTATCTTAATAAATCTTTTTATTTTTTATTTATTAACAAAAAGCAAAAGAGGATAAAATTTGTGGAAATACTTAAACAAAACTTTATTATCTCATAAAAAAATATTTTTATTTAATTTATTTAATTTATTCATTTTTAACAAAAAGTAGAAAAACGTGATGTCACGTGATCACAACCATATTTTATTTTTGGTTACTTTGTTTTATTTTTATTTATTTATTTATCAGCATAAAACTAACCCAGGAAAATACTTTATTATCTTAATAAATCTTTTTATTATTTTTTTATTTATTAACAAAAAGCAAAAAAGGATAAAATCTGTGGAAAACCAACCTTCATTATCTCATAAAATTTTCTTTTTTTATTTAATTAATTTTGGTTTATTTTTTAACAAAAAGCAAAAGAGGATAAAACCTGTGGAAATACTTAAAACTTTAATATCTCATAAAAAAACATTATTTAATTAATTTTAGTTAAAAAAAAGTTTTTTTTAAAAGTAGAAGAGCATAAAATCCAGGGAAATACTTTATTATCTTAATAATTCTTTAATTTATTTAATTCTTTTTGAACAAAAAGCAAAATAGAATAAAGTCTAGTTTATGTTTTTAACAAAAAGTAGAAGAGCATAAAATCAGGGAAAATACTTAAACAAAACTTCTTATTAAATATTATTTTTTTTATTTAATTAATCTAATTTTTTAACAAAAAGTAGAAACTGTTTAAATAAAACAATATTATTTTATCTTTTTTTTTATTTAGTATTGTGTAGACATGATAAACTGGTTTGTTGCTGGATGTGCAAACCTTTGCACATCTGTGGAAAATAATATTTCATACATTAAATCCAGTGTCCTGGTTCCTTAAGTGTACATTTAAAGCATTGTGAATATGACTGAAACTATAGAAATCCATGAACAGATTAACAAACACTGGGTTTATGTTGCACTCACAAAATGATGAACTTGTTATCAGCTTGTCACTCATATGACAGCCACCCTAAAATGACTCCACAGCTGGTGGTGGTTGCCGTGGATGTCAGGTTAGCTGCCACACTTTGTGAGGATGCCATCTGATGATGCAGACGGTGCTAAGCACTTGTGACATGTTGCTGTGGCACTTTGAGCGGTGTCGCTGCCTGACAGCTGCCACAGTGTGAGGATTGACTCATGCAAGAAGGCAGAGCAGAAAAAAAAAGATGTGATGTGGAGGTGCTTGTCACCTGCTGCAGGTATTCTAAAAAATGCTCTCAGGTAGCTACAACATGGAATATCAAATGTTTGCATGAGATAACTCAGTATGTCCAAACTGGGAGCTTCTTCTGTCAGTTAGACACTTTAAATGAAGCTTCTGTTTTCAGTGTTAACAAGTGCAGCAAAGAACAAATGCTGCTCACTGGCCACAGCTCATGGAGAAAAACCTCATATCATCAAAGTGTTTGAATGTTTGCCATACTGTTTGCACTTTGCATGTCCTCCCCGATATATGAGATTCTTCCAGCTGCTCCAAACACCTAACTGCACTATGCATGCATGTTCATAGGAGCATAAGAGCTAACGAACAAGTTATACATCTACACAGAAATATATAAACAACCCTGCTCTTTAGACATGACGGCGAGGCACAGACTGTTCCTTTAAACTCATCCAACATTAAACACTCTCTTAGTATAAGCACAACAGAAACTATCTAATAGAATAACCAAAAGCTTTTGGGGATGTACATTGCTGCATTTGGTCTTAAACTAAACTAATTAATCTGATGATTATTTACACAGTTAATAGTGTAAAAAGTCCACCTTGATTTCCCAGAGGGTGGCCTTCACCTTCACGTGCGTCTTTATTCTCCAACTAACAGCTGAAAAAAAAAAAATGAAATATGAAACAGAGAAAAGCAGATTTTCCTCTCACGGGAAACAAAAGATGAGCCACTTTTTTTGCATGAAATATTACTTTCAGAGTTACTTTTGATTTTCTGTTGACTGTCTAATTAATTAAAGGACTGATATATTTAAGTATGAAGTTTTTCTTTTAGGCTATAGCTTATATTTCACAAAAAGCAAATGAGAATAAAACCTGTGGAAATACTTAAACAAAACTTTATTATCTCATAAAAAAAAACATTTTTGCTTAATTAATTTTAGTTTTTTTTTTAACAAAAAGTAGAAGAGCATAAAATCAGGGAAAGTAGAAAATAAAACAGTATTATTTTATCGGATGTGCAAACTTCTTTTTTTTTCTATTAAATATGTAGCTCATAGATCATAAGTTCAGTCCTCACATATATAGATATAATAATATATATATAAGATTATATATATATTATTATGGTCACTTTCTTTGGCAATACCTACACTATGGTCACTTTAATTACAATGTCCTTTTTAATATCATGCCCCTTTTTACCTCAGTACTTGTCTGTTTGAAGATTGAATTGTTTTTTGTGTTGATTGTAGGTTATAGATATTTCGGTCTGTTATTGTGGTTTTTTTTATTTAATTTTTAGTATATCTAATCTAAATATTTATGATTAATATCTAATATAAGCTCTTAAGACAAGTTCACAGTCTTTAGTTGTATATAGTAAATATATATATATATATATAATATATAATATATAGATATATAGAGATTTAAAGCTGTCAGGACACAAACCATAAAAATAAAAGCATGACCTGTGTTTTGCAGCAGGAGCCTTTCTTTTATTCTGACAGCATTGAGCGCGCTCCGCTCAGTTTGTCCCTCGCCGCGCTCCGTCGTTAAGCCGTACGTGGCAGTCGGAGAGCAGCTGAGGCTGATGCGGCTCTTCACCTGCAACAACTCCCCCAACACAAGCACCCATCCCGGCGTCCACAGAGGACACAGCGACGGCACGGAGCCTCTTTCACGTCGTCACACTCGGCGTTAACGCAGAAACCCTTCCAGCATGTTCACCCTGGCGGAGCTGGTCGTGCTGCTGGCCGCCCTGTGCGCCACCGCGTCCGGATACTTCGTTAGCATAGACGCCCATGCCGAGGAGTGCTTCTACGAGCGGGTCAACTCCGGCACCAAGATGGGCCTCATGTTCGAGGTGGCCGAGGGCGGCTTCCTGGACATCGACGTCGAGGTGAGCGACCGAACCGAGAAGATAAACCAACAAACCGACCACGCGGGATAATTAACGGTTTTAATTAATTAAACTAAACCCGCGAAAACGAGACGACGCGTGAGGCCTGCTAGCTCCGTGCTAACGTTAGCTGCGTCAACGTAAAACGAGCTCCTGTCAGACAGCTGACTGAAAACACGGATTAATTTATGATTCAACAACTTTAAATCAGTTTCTGTGGCGTGTTTTTGTTCTGGAAGGAGCCACGGTGACGATTTAATCAGGAATAACGAGGCAGGAAGTGCTGCTTAGCATCATCCGGCTAAGTTATGCTAAGCTAATATATATATATATATATTATATATATTTTTTTACATTTTTAATCATTTAGCGGATGATTTTTATCCAAAGGGATAAATCTGGGGTTCGACATGCAGGCTGCAGGAGCCGGGGATCGAACCCGCGACCTGCTGAGCCGCAGCATAACACGGCCTCTGGTTACAGCTGTTACATGTTTGGTGTCGGTGTGCAGGTTAGACTCGTTCTGTGACAGATGTTACAGCCTCTGTCATCGACACCGCGTTTAATGAGGTCACATTATTTAATTTAGTCTTGTGTCAAAGTTCAGTCTCAGTCTGAGTCACTGTTAGTCAAAACATTTGAGTCTTTTTATTTATTTCAGGAATATTTTTTTGTTTATTAAGTGTCTTGTCTGTTAATTTGCACTTGATTTAATTTTTTATATTTATTAAAAACACCAACACACACAAAAACAATACGACACTTACAGATAATTTTCAGAACCAGAAATACTTTAACCCTCTGGTTACCCTTCAAAATAATTACGTTAAATACCCTTCGACACATAAATGTGTGCGTGAACATATCAAGCTATAAAAATCTTATAAATTAATATATATATATTTTTTTATTTTATTTTATATTTGTTTAGACCAGCATCAGTCCTAATCATACATATCAAATATTCATGACTTTCTTTTATTTTTAACCCTTAAATGGCCAAGTGTTTGTCATGATGCACCTTCATTTTTTGGTCTAAAAAACACATAAATGTGCTTGGGGTAACCAGAGGGTTAATAATCCCAGGGGGAAATTATTTTGTTACAATACTCCAGTAAACAAACAAACAAAACAACACATGTAAACACATAACCATCTATTAAGAACAATATATATTTAAACAATATATATTAATAGTATATAATATTTTTTAATCTACTGTTACTGGTTCTATTTAACTGCTGTTTATACATGTGTATATATTGTTTAAAATAGGATATTGTATAGGGTGTATTGTTAAAGTTTTGTTTTCTTAGCTGCGGTAACAAAAACAATTTCCCTACGGGGATTAATAAAGTACTTCTGATTCTTCTGACTTTTGAGTGTATATAAAAGATCAAATTTACAGTTAAATAATGTGCAACAACTTCAGAAAGTGACTGACCATATTAGTGTCAGATTACAGACGGGGCTGGACTGAGCAGACAGACTGAAATAAGATCACAGTAAACCAAATACTGTACAGATAACACATGTTCTGAATGATAATACATCTTTAAAAACTAGAATAGACTCGGATTCAAAAGAAAGATCCATCATCAGATGGAGGAGTTCAGACGAGATGAAATCTGTTCGTCATTGAGCCTTTTAGGTAGAATAAGTAAAACGAGTCATTGTGAGATGGGTCCACGCGTCCAGTCTCATGATCGCGCTGTCTGTCCGTCGACGTGTTTCTCCTGCGAGCTGTTTGTTTCTAAGCCACAGGAGCGAGAGGATCTCTAACGTGAAGCCGTGATGTTGCTGCTTGCACAAACACACGACAGCAAGACTGGAAGCTGCTTTGTTTCTTATATAGTCGACGAAAACAAGGACGTTTTTGTTTGTTTTTTTATTTCTTGCGTGACATTTTCGTCTCGTTTTTAATCGTCAACAAAAACGCACATTGGCACATTTTTCCTCCGTGTCTTTAGAACATTGTATCGTCTTGTCATCTGACGAAATTAACACCGATCAATACGTTTATTGATTTATGTATTTCTAGATAACCGGGCCTGATGGTAAGCAGATTTACAAAGGCGACAGAGAGTCCAGTGGGAAATACTCCGTGGCGGCGCACATGGACGGAACCTACAAGTTCTGCTTCAGCAACAAGATGTCGACCATGACGCCCAAGATCGTCATGTTCACCATCGATATCGGAGAGGCCCCTAAAGGCCAGGACATGGAGACAGAAGGTACGCGACCCGCCAGCGTTAATGCATGCACATTTAAATATTCTATATATATCTCTGTACACTTCCCACGTGGATCATGCAGACTGCAAACTCCTTTCTGTGTTCAGCTGTTGTTGATCTTGTTGGTGATAGTTTTCTTTCTTTATTTTGGGCACTCTGTCTTTTCCCTCTTCGTAGGTGGTGACAGCTGGGATGGTAGGGCACAGGGCAGGCTATGGCAAAAACAGACTTTAAAGTTTGTGATGCACCTCCAGAGTTCTCTAACCAGTGTTGTTGCCATAGCATAAACTAATATGATGCATTTCTGCTACACATAGTTGTGAATGGTTTGCACACGTAGGATCTCTCGAATGTCTCCGGTGATGAGGTGCCATCACCCGCGACATGCGTCACAATTGCAAAACAAACAAACAAACGATCATGCATGTGTTGCACAGCTCGTGCATGTTTTTTGTTTTTTACTCGTGCAGCAGCAGCAGCGACCGTGTCGTGGTCCGTCACTGACTCTTCTTTAACCTCGTTTCAGCCCATCAAAATAAGCTGGAGGAGATGATCAACGAGCTGGCTGTTGCCATGACGGCTGTAAAGCACGAGCAGGAGTACATGGAGGTTCGCGAGAGGATACACAGAGCAAGTGAGTGACGAGCGTCGTGTTCTTGATTTAATCGAGGGGTTGTTTTGGTCCGTAAATCGTGGAAAGTGTTGAAGGTGACGTCCTCGACAAGCACACCCCGAACATCAGCTTACTGTCAGAGAGGACGACGAGAACGAGAAAAGTTTCACATTTTAGAAGCTGAAGTCAGAGAATTTTAATAATTAAACTGATTAATGGACTTGTTTTTTTGTCTCCTCTTCTCTTTCTAGTCAACGACAACACGAACAGCAGAGTGGTGCTGTGGTCGTTCTTCGAAGCTCTGGTTCTCGTGGCAATGACACTCGGACAGATTTACTACCTGAAGAGATTTTTCGAAGTACGGCGAGTGGTGTAACGCGCGATTACATTGATCCCTCTGTGTCCTCCACTGTTTTTTCTCTCCAACACCAAGACAGTTATTTACACTCTGGAAAAAATGAGACTGGCGGTTTTGGGTAAAAAAAAAAAGAAAAAAAAAGCCTGCATATGTTTTTGTTTCTCCCTGTTTTTACCGATCTGGTTCCCTCCTTTAAGAAAAATGTTTGTTTGGAACGAACGGCCAAAATATCCTGACGTAGACGTCATCAGTTCTTTTTTTTGTTGTTGTTCATTGTTTCACTGGTTTTCTTTGTCCACTACTGTTTGATAATTACAAGTTCAGTACCGATTACTAGCCTGTGTGAATGACTGAGGCTCTTCATTTCAAAGCAAAGACGGGCAGATGAAACAGACTTAGAGATGCACATAAACGAACAGGCATGTGTTGAGAATGTAGCCCGTGTTTCCCTCTGATTTAAAAGAAGCATTAGATGCAGGAAGTCTTGTGTCTGAGTCAAACTGAGGCAGATATGCGATATCTGCACGCACCGTGTTAACGCTCTCAAACAACAAATTGCACTCCTGATGGGATAAAGGGTTTACACTGCAGCTGCTCTTTGAAGGGGAACTGCACCGCTTCTAGCTCGTGTCCGTTAAATCATAGCGATCCACGCCACGGGAAGGGAAATCTGTGTAACTCCCTTCATCGTTCAGAAAACGGCCGGAGTTCACAAGATGATTTAAATTCCCAAACGCTTTAAATGAAACTTTCTCTTGGCGGTATGAGCCCGAAGAGCTGAGGTTGGATTTTAACTTAAAGTTTAGAGGAATTCTGAAATCCATGTTACATGTTGATGGGAGGGGGAACCTAATGACTGCTGTGTGCTTTAGTTGCTTCTACTATAGTTCTTTCGTTGGGGTCTGGGATTTTAAATTATGATTGTATACAATTTTGAACTGTTTGTTTTTTCTTCCTGGAGCACATCCCGTGACGTGCAGCCCGTGTGGACGACGCCTTTCAGACATTCTAAGTATTCTTTACCTTTTTCTATCCCTATACAAGGTAAATATAAAGTCAGCTTCCCATCGAGCACGCAGCCACAGCTCCACACGGGTCCCACGTTTCTGAATGTGCTCCAGTTTTGTATTAAAAACAATCTTTGGTGAGCTCAGGCGGTGAACTGCTCTGGACACTGGTCGTCTCCTTTTTTTTGTGATTACAACAAGAATCTGATATATGGATCTGTACAAATGTAGAATGGTTTGTCTGTGGAAAAATGCCCCAGGTTTCATAATAAAGCCAATATTCTGTACAACTACTCGGATGTCTTTCTAAACCAAAGAAAAAGAAAGTTCGACTGTGTAACACTGAACTCAAAGGTTCCTGAAATGAGGCGAGCTCCTCAGGTGCTGAACACTTCAGAGATGTTTGAACATCAGCAGCTACAGCACTAACATGTTGATACATTAAAGCATCAGGAATATAAATCAGATGTTTTGTTGATTTTTCTAATACTTTTATTTACAATGAGTCAAATTTTGAATGCAGGAGTTTGACTTGTAACAGGATTTTATTTCCACTTTAACTTAAGTGAAAGATCTGTTTATACCCACAGATAGTATTCTGATTACTGCATATACTTTATACTTACATTCCACACAAATATTTTACTTTTTACTTGAAGTACAATATTTCTCCTTGAGCTGTCGTGGAATGCAAATATAAAGTATATGAAGTAAAAAGAATACTGTCTGATTATAAACAGAGTGCAGTTTAAAAGACAAGGGACATGACAAAAAAGTAACTATTTATAAAAATATATATATTTGCATAAATGTATTTATTTACTGCAATTAGTAAAATGAAATGAAATAAAATAAAATCTGAAAAATAATAAACAAATAAAATATAGTTAAATAAAATAAAATTAGATTAAATAAAATGAAATAATCTGAAAAATAAAACTAAAATAGAATAAATAATAGAAAAAGTTCAATACATTTTGATTAAATAAAATAAAATTGATTAAATAAAATAATCTAAATAAAATAGAATTAAATGAAGTTAAATAAAATTAGATTAAATACAATTAAATGGAATATAATAAAATAATCTGAAAAAATAAAGTTAAGTTAAATACATTTTGATTAAATAAAATAATCTGAAAAATAAAACTAATAGAATAAAATAAAGTTAAGTTAAATATATTTGTATTAAATAAAATGAAATAATCTGAAAAATAAACTAAAATAGAATTAAATTAAATAAATAATAAAAATGAAGGCGGAATAAAATTGAGCGGAACGGTACTCGTGACACACCTTTAGTTCCTACCCGGCGTGTAAACATGAGCGCACGGGGAAGCCGCAGCGTGGACAGTTAGCTCCGCGGTGGCTAACACACTTTAGCTTCAAACATGGACACGACGGACGGCACGTGGGACAGTCTGTCTGTCAAACTCAACGACAACATCCTGACAACGCTCGGCGAACTGAAGTTCACACACATGACACCTGTGCAGGTAAACGCTTCAGGACACAGGTAAACACGGTGACCGTGAACGCATCATGTGACTCTGATCTCTCCTCCGCAGTCCGCGTGCATCCCGCTGTTCATGAGCAACAAAGACGTGGCTGCTGAGGCGGTGAGTGTTTTACATAATATAATAAATATGAACAGGTATCAGTCACCTGTTGGCTGCTCTTCCTTCTCCCAGCTGGTCAGTGGAGGTCAGGTGATTGTGGAGGTCAGGTGATGCATCGTTAGTTAATTAGTCCTCACAGAGGCTTGGAGGTGTGTTTAAGGTCACTGTCACGTTGGAAAACAAACGACAGTCTCACTATGTCGCCAGCAAAGCACCTCCAGACCTCCACGCTTCAGGGTGGGAACCACACATGTAGACACCATCTCACATTTTGGACTCCTGAGACTAAAAGTCCAGTTTCCCACTGGGCTAAAGTCCATTCCCTGTCCACCGGTCGTGGTTTCTTTGCAGTAATCCGACCATGAAGGTGTGATTCCTCTGAAAACAGCCACCGAACATACCGTTACATCAGCCGTAGTGAGTTCAGATCCCCATTTATTCGGGCTGTCGACAGCTCCGTATACATCCAGAAATGTTAAAACCCATCGTCTGGTGTCAAAGTGTGAGGGAGGCTTCCAGCGTACTGCGATCATTTTCTTAGCAGCTGCCAACATGACACGTTTCTGACATTCAGGGACTCGAAATGCCGAGAGATCATTTAATAATAACTCTGGTAACACAGGCACTGTGTCCGATATGAGCGCCAGGGGTTTTTAATGAGGGTGCATTGATAACTTTCATAAGATAAAGATAAGGTAAAGGCCTTTTATGCCTTTATTGATAGTACAGCTGAAGATAGACAGGAAGCAGGGGGCGGAGAGAGGGGGAGTGACACGCAGTAAATTAGCCGTCCGATGCGGGATTCGAACCAGGGCCAGCTGCAGCGAGGACTATACCCTCCACACACGGGGCGGCTGCTTAACCCACTACGTTACTGACCGCCCCCCTGTGTATGAAATCATAATGGGTCTGCTGGTGGTCAGGATTTCGAGAGGCGAGTTTGATATTGACCCACACCATGTCCCAATCAAAATCTTGATCCATCGTCCTGTCTACTGGGAGCGTTTTGTAGGAGGCCTCAAGCAAGTACAGAGTGGATACCATTCCCCTCGCAGCTCTTTTACGAACAATCGACTCATGAAGTGGATGTGTAGGCACCGTGTGCTTTGAGACATTCAAAGTTGTTGGTATTTTCTGGATTGACTGACCTTCACGTTGTTTCTCGTCACTCAGTTGATGAGTTCTTGCCATAATTTGGATTACTGGAGTAGTCGAATAGGAGATTGACCCATTGTTTAATTGTTGAGGCTCTACGTGTTTAGCTCCTCCTGTGAAGCTCACTAACCCATCACGTGATTTGTAGGTGACCGGGAGCGGGAAGACGCTCGCTTTTGTCATTCCTATCATAGAACTGCTGCTGAAGAGAGAAGAGAAGCTGAAGAAAATGCAGGTGAGGAGGAGACTTCGTTCACGTTACACCTGCGAGAGGAGGATCTGAGTTCAGACGCTTTAAATCTGTGTTTTCTGCAGGTTGGAGCTCTGGTGATCACTCCCACGAGAGAACTGGCCCTTCAGATCAGCGAAGTTATGGGGCAGTTCATTCAGAAATTCCCACAATTTACGTGAGTATAAAGTCAAGTTAAGTATTTTGTGAACAGTAGTTAAATCTTCTTAAGACGAGGTCCACTTGTTTGTTTCTTCCAGAGCTTTCAGTCACATTTCAGCACAGCTGATTGGTCCAAAATGTGTGAATATGTTTGTTTGTTTGTTCTTCAGGCAGATTTTACTGATTGGTGGCAGCAACCCGATAGAGGACGTGGAGAAGTTCAAGGATCAAGGGTATGTGATGGTGTTGAGTTATTTAACTCCTGAGCTTTAGAGGTGGTGGTAGGCAGGTATCGTACACGATGCATCAATAAATCCCAAGCTGGGCTCAAATCCGGGACGTTGCACTTTACACGGTGGAGATCTCAGACCGCTGACCCACCGGGACTCCCCACAAACTCAAATTCAAGACGTTACATGTGTGTTCCAGGGCAAACATTGTGATTGCGACACCGGGTCGTTTGGAGGACATGTTCAGGAGGAAGGCTGACGGTCTGGACTTGGCCAGCTCAGTCAAGAGTCTCGACGTGCTGGTCCTCGACGAGGCCGACCGACTTCTGGATATGGGTTTTGAAGCCAGGTAAGGAATGAGCTGCAGAGTGAGGTGTGTTTAATTTAATTTAAGGTGTTTTAGGTCCTAATGTGTGTTTGTGCGTCCAGTCTGAACACCATCTTGGACTACCTGCCTAAACAGAGGCGCACAGGCTTGTTTTCAGCCACTCAGACTCAGGAGCTGGAGAAGCTGGTGCGAGCCGGCCTCAGGAACCCAGTGCGCATCACCGTCAAAGAGAAAGGCGTGGCAGCCACCGCCGTCCAGAAGACACCGTCGAGACTCTCCAACTACTACACCGTGAGTCGGATCAGTCTGATGCCCGCCTCACATCACTCCGGATTTAAAACGTAGCGATGGCGTGAGATTCTTCGTGTGTTGTCATTTCAGATCTGTAGATCGGAAAACAAGTTCAACAATCTGGTGGCGTTTCTGAGGCAACACAAACACGAGAAGAATCTCGTCTTCTTCAGGTCTGTTTTCATTGATTTGATTTAATGTGATGATGTAGTGATCTGCAAGCATCGTTTCGTTGACCCGATTCTAAAATTCGTTGTGGGGCGACCAGTTCAGGGTTAAAATCATCCGTAATCCATGCAGCGTCTGCCGTCAGGTCTGTAGTTACTGACTGACAGGACTTGTTTCTTGTCTCATCATCAGTACGTGTGCATGTGTGGAGTACTACGGTCGAGCTCTGGAGACTCTGGTGAAGAAGGTCAGCGTCCACTGCATCCACGGCAAGATGAAAACCAAACGCAACAAGATCTTCGCAGACTTTCGCGCACTGAAAAGGTGAGACTTTAAAAAAAGGTGTGTGCGTGTACAGCTGAAATAATCAGCACTGTTTGACCTCTGTGTCCTGTCGCAGTGGGATCTTGGTGTGTACAGACGTCATGGCCAGAGGCATCGACATCCCCGATGTTAACTGGGTTCTGCAGTACGATCCTCCCAGCAGCGCCAGGTGAGTTTCTGAATGCTCCATCACTGCACCATCATCTATTTAATTTAAGTTAGGTTGTTCCAGATGTCCCTCTCTTTAGTAACACATTCCAGCTCCTCCTGGGGGATCCCAAGGTGTTTCCCTCTCTCTGGATCTGCCCCAGTGTCTCCTCCCAGTTGGATGAATCGCCTCCAATGGAAGGCGTCTTAATTATTATTTATTTTGTCTTCGTCTCAGCGCCTTCGTGCATCGATGTGGACGTACGGCACGAATCGGCAATCAGGGCAACGCCCTCGTCTTTCTGCTGCCAATGGAGGAGTCCTACATCAACTTCTTGTCCATCAACCAGAAGGTGAGTTCTCCGATGACGTTTAGCAAATCTTTGTCTCGACAGTTCAGCCCTCATACGTGACTCTCTTTGTCGTTTCTTCAGTGCCCCCTCCAGAAGATGTCCCCCATAAGTGACGTAGTGGACGTGTTGCCCAAAGTGAAGGCCATGTCTCTGGCTGACCGCGCCATGTTTGACCGAAGCATGAGAGCCTTCGTGTCGTACGTCCAGGCCTACGCCAAACACGAGTGTAGTCTCATCTTCAGGGTCAAAGGTGAAAGCGGCAACAGCTTTAAATCAACTCTGTGCTGTGTGTAAAGGACAAACTAACACTTTGTGCTTCACGTCTTTGTCCAGATCTGGACTTTGCCTCCTTAGCTCGCGGCTTTGCTCTCCTTCGTCTGCCGAAGATGCCGGAGCTGAGGGGGAAATCGTTTCCCGACTTCACCGAGACGACGGTGGACACGGACACCATCCGCTACAAGGACAAGAACCGGGAGAAACTGCGACAGAAGATGCTGGCGGAGCAGAAAGAGAAAGAAAAGACCGACCTCCCCAGAAAGAACTTCATCAAGAACAAAGCGTGGTCTAAACAGAAGAACAAGAAGGACCGCAGGAAAAAGATGGCAGCCAAGAGGAAGCACGATGAGGTATTTCCATTCAGTGACCGTTCGGTGTTTTGATAAAACCAAGTGGGCTGGATTTATTCACGGCTCTCTCCTTTTATCCATTGTGTGTCTGCAGGGCTCTGACGTGGACGACGAGGACATGAAAGAGCTTTTAAATGACACTCGCCTCCTCAAGAAGCTGAAGAAAGGGCACATCAGCGAGGAGGACTTCGAGAAACGGATAACAAGCAAAGCAAAGTCAAAACACAAAACGGCATCGCACGACGGCTCCGGGGGAGAGGATGTATAATTGATCAGCTGTATTCAACTTTATGAATGTAAAAAAAAACAATTAAAACAACCTTTGACACTTTGTTTACCTTTTTAATAATGGAGTTTTATTGAGTTATAAATAAAGCTTGATGAGTTCGTCGCTGACGGCAGACGGCGTGAGGACTCCGAGGTCGGTGAAGAGGAGGGTGATGAGGGAGGGAGGCGTGTAGTCGATCATCGGATGCTCGTCTGACAGGTTCTGTACGCTCTTCAGGGTATCTGCTTTGTACTGTGCAGGCGAGAACACACGTGAAGAAATACTCGATACAGAAAACAAGTTTAGACGGTAAAATTCTGTGAAGTCGTACCTTAAATTTATCGGGCACGTCCTGCTGGTTGAGCGGATACAGACGGACGAATTTGAAACTCTCCGCCACGACGTAGAAAGGCTTGTTGTGAGCTTTAGAACACACGGCCATCTGATAAGTGCCGATCTGCAAGAGTGAAGGAACATCAAGAAACATCAATATTTATGTGAAACCAAGAAATCTTCATAACTGAGTGTGTAGTTTATATTAAAACAGCAAATCTTGTTTTTCTCCTCGTGTGACTCCCGGCAACTCAACACATTAAAGAGTCAAGCGTGTGCGAGAGAGTTTGGAAATCTAAGCTCACCATCGAGACACGACCTCGTCAAAACCTGGTGCCTACATTACCCACAGTGCAACTCAACTGCTGCGGCGATCCGAGTGTTTTAAACTAATGTAGCCTCGAGCAGAGATGAGGAGCGGGAACTTCTTGACCCTGACTGAAGTGATATCACAGGAGGCATACAACATTTCTTCCCCCCACACATGCAGTACAGCTAAAGGTATCTTTAGGTTATCTTAAACACAAAAAACACGTTTGTGGTGAGCTGTCAGATAATCAATCATCATATTTTTTCCCCAATAAAGACGATAAAACGAAGGGAAGCACAGATCAACAGCAACTCAATCTGCAAAAATATCCGTTATTCAACGACCCGAACTCGACCCACAAACCATCAACTAAAAATAGGATAGAGGATAAAAATAAATATAAAGGATAAAAAAAAGACTGAAATGTGACTAAAACTAATGAGAACTTTCATCTAAAGACAAAGACTAGATCTAAAATAGCTGTCAAAATGAACACTGTAGTCCTGTAAACAGACAGCTAGTCTGGAAGACAAAGTGTTAACTGGGTCGGTTAATAACCTGGTCTGTGATACTCGTTATCCAGGTCACCAGACTTGGTTGGACTTGTTTCTGTGACACACGACTCGTCACTGAACACAAACCTTGTTGATGATTCCTCCGCTCTCCACGACTCCCTCTGCACCGACGATAACTAGGTCGACCTTCTCCAGGACGTACCTGAGACAAAACGAACAAATGAGTTCACACTGACGACGTGTGACACACTTTTCAACTCAAATAAATAAATAAATATATCTTTTACCCCACAGCTGCATCCAGGACTACTGTTACTGGAACGTTGAGCTTCCTCAGGGCTTCTGCCATCTGTCGCCTGAATGCAGAGAAGATTCAATGAGTGTTTGTTCCCCTTCAGAATAAAAGCAGGCCACGGTTTACGGACAGCGTTAACTCACCCGGCTGAGTCAGGCTGCGATTCGGTCACATAGACAGAGAAGCGTTTCTTCTCAGCTGCAGCTTTTTCCAACACCCTGAGGACGACTCTGGAGTACGAGTGAGTCAGGATTTTCTAAAGCACACAAGGGAGAAGTCATTGAGCCTTAAATAATGTACGTATAAAGAGTGTGTTGTGTGTTTGACTGTGTGTAAAATCCTAGAATCGCTGGACAACTCACAACTAAGTGTTTTTATGGAGGATAATGACGACCTTCAGTCACAGCAGTCAGGTTTTAGACCTGCTCATCGTACAATAACTGCTCTGTGGACGACGACATAAACCCGCCTGACCTCTGTAGATCAGTCCAAGTTTAAGTTGCTTTCCATGGATCCTGGTTGAGTTGTGTCAAATCCAATTCTCACATGTTTTATAAGGTGTCCCACAAGGATTAATACTGGGCCCCTTTGTTATTCACTCTAGAGGACTGTTTCTTAAACGTTTTACACTACATACCACCTCAGAAGTTCTCTTCAAGTACCATGACAGTTAAAATACAGCAGCATAGGCTGAACCTATTCAGATACAAACTGCAACAGTTTATTGTTGAATCCTGAACAGAACCAGTTCAAGAACCAGAACTAATCTGGTGGAAATCGGCACTTCTTGTTCCTAATATTTCCTGTTTGTCGCCACGATTGTCAGTTTCTATGCTGATGATACAATCTTGTATATCACCAGTTCTAAAACAAGCTATAAAATAATAATTAAACTCTAAACAAACCACTGTACTGCCTGCAATAAATCCACCATCTATCACACGTCATCAAGGGATACCTAGAAGTCATCAGCAGCCCTGTGCTTTCATCTATAAGGCCTTCATGTCTAAGTTTCCAGGATGTTGTGATGTTATATATATTTAATTTGTTCTTAGTTTCTGAATGTGTAAAGCTTAACTAACAGTAAATAAGTGGTGACATTCATACATAACAAATACTTACAGCACCGTCTTTGATGAAGGTGTGACAGAGCTTCGCAACCTTGGCCCTGGACATCGAGATCTTCTCTAGAAAAAGTTCTCCTCTCTCCTCCATCACCTTCTTACAGCGAGACAGATCCTGACAGACAGAGAAACAAAAGTTACAATTAGCCCTGTAATGATATTTATACTCTCATGTCATCTAGAGGAAGTTAGGTCACAAGCAAGTAGTAAGCAGGGCCACCAGTGACTTGATCAAGCAAAGAGCCCCCCAAAAATACTTCTCTTTAAACCAGCAATGAGAACCTATGTGTTTCGAGGTTATGAGTTCAGATTCCCCACAACGACCCAGCGTACCATCAAATTATTATTTTTTAAACTAATAACCAACCAAATATACTCACCAATTTTTTGAGTCTCTAAAAAAAACAACAACACAAAGTCACCTTTATTATTTATTCATTTGAATGTTCCGTTACATGTTCTCTGTATTTTTATGCCGTCCGTTAAATGGATAGTTCCACCTACAGCGGACGGCGGTCTGCACGCTGCATGCAGCTCTGACGCCAAGCAACGAAATGCAACAAAATGTATTTTAGCTTTAGGGTTGCAAACTTAATGGTAAATTTCCAGAAACTTTCTGGAAACTTTTCATTGAGAAGTTTAGCTCTGGAATTTCGAATATATATTCCAAATCAGAAACTCTGTACGGGTCAGATCTACTTTACTGCAACTGTTCTTAAATTCTGCTTTGTACCCTACAGGTCTTAATCTTTCTTCTTATTTGTTTCATTGTTGTAGTTTTATGGTTTTTACTTTTCTTCTAATCTCTAGTTTTTTTCATGCAACTGCTCTCTTACTTTAAGAACTGTTAGTTTTTGTCTGTTTCTGTTTTTACTCTGCTCTGTGAAATACTTTGGGCTACAACTCTGTATAAAAAGGTGCTATAGAAATAAATAAAGTTGAAGTTAAATTGTTGGTAATTTAAACAAACTGTATCATATCTAAACACTTTGTTTTGTCATAAGCAGACGTGCAAAATAAAACAATAAAAAAAAAACCCATTTCAACAGATTTATTTATCAAGTTTAAATTATTTTATTAAACGATATTCTGTAGTCCACGAGCTCATATGTGTCTTCAACAGTCTCTGTGTGCTCTGGGCTCTAAAGTGTGGTCCAGGTACAGAAATCACCTGTGCAGGTAGGGGGCGTGGCCTCAATAAGCCCTGCAGTGAGCAGTGTGCTACGTGCATGTGACTGAGGAACAGCAGATACTGAAGCTGCATGAAATCTGTTGAATCCCTGTTTAAAAGGGCCAACCTTCTATTTTGTAAATACCCAGTTTATTCCCATTAGTTCCCATAAATTACCATTAATTCCCATGGAAAGTTTCCAACTTTTGGGAATTTTGCAACCCTAATTTTAGCTACTTAAAAAAAAAAAAAAAGGTGAATGTCAAAACACGTCAAAGTGTTGCGCAGAAAGCAGGAGCTGCTGGTCCACCGCTGCCTCCATCAGACAGTTTGTCTGTCTGTGTTAGCGTGGATCTAAACTTCACATGCTGCAGACTGAGGAAATTTCTCTGCTGCTGCTGCTGAAGAAAGAAACAGAGACTTCTGCCGGCCGACAAGGTTTTTATTTTCTTTGCAAAAATAAAGGTCAATCAACACGCGGACAAAAGGAGCCGGTATCTTATCTTAAGAAGGGGGGAAGTTGTGCGTCTGTACTGGTTGATTGAATTTATGAATTTACTATTACACAGCCGTACATCAGCAAACTGCCCTGGACTGTGAAACTCAGAGCACCGAGCGAGCGTTGGTGTTTGTACCACAGACGTTTTACACCAGACTCGTGTGCGTGTGGCCAGTGGCACCGTATAGTGTGTGTATATATATATATATATATATATATATAAATAAAAAAGTTGGGACAATTCCAAGAGCCCACGACTGACAGGGGCCCCAAAAAACATTGTTGACATGTTTGCAGCTAAGTTCAAAAATGTTCATTGTTTTGAGAGGATGGTGTTAATTTATTACGATTGAAAATTTAATATATCTTTAAAGTTTGTTCACTTTTTTGTTTTTTTAATCGTTCATTGATGTTAAGAGAATTTTCCATTTTGAAATTTTACAATAAAAATACATTACAACAAACACACCTTTTAAAAATTGCTTTTAATGTCTAATGTGTTTTTAGTGTCTAATGTGTTTTTAATGTCTAACGTGTTTTTAGTGCACTCTCTTATATTGTTTTGATAATTTAATGTTCTTCTCTGTAAAGTGTCTTTGAGTACCCTGAAAAAATGTATTATTATTATTAAAACTGTAAATAAAAAAGGCTTTTGGCACATTGTTATGGTGGCTTTTAATCTTGCTGCACTGCAGACTGTATGCAGACTGTATGCATGTACAAATCACCAGCAGTAAATATTGTGCTAGTACTAGTATTGAACTACAAGACGCAAACAGTTGCAAGCCTTTGATTAATTAGAGTTCTGTAAAGCTTTTGATGGGATAGTTAGGTCCTAGAGATGTGGGGACAACAGCTGCACAGAGGGGCCCAGTTTGATTTTGTTGTCCTGGGGCCCAGCATTCCCGGCGGGGCCCCTGAGCGTGGCACTCACCTGGTGCTCCAGCGAGGTGAGGCTGATGAAGCGCAGGAACAGCTCTCCTCCGGAGGACACGGCCACAGACGAGTCCTCTCCCGTCAGGCAGTCCGTGGCCCACTTCAGGCTCTCTCTCAGGCCCAGGAGGGTTTCACCTGCAGAGGGGACAGGCTGTGGTTCACTGACACCTGACACAGGTGTGTTTATACTGCGCATGCGCACACACACCTTTGTCTCTCTTGAGGAACTCCAGCAGGGTGCGGATCGCCGCCACAGCTGACGCCATGCCCGGGTCTTTCCTCATCTGAGCCCTGAAGTACTCCACCAGCTCTGCCCGGGGACACACATGAGACACGGTCAACATCTGCGCTGCTGGTCGCCACATGTGGCAACGTGAGGCAACGTGAGGCAACATGAGGCAACGTGAGGCAACGTGAGGCAACATGAGGCAACGTGAGGCAACTCACCTTCTTCATTCATCCTGGCGGCCGCAGCAGAGACAGTTTGAGTCGCTATGTTGCCACAGAAAGTTGCTCTGCAGAGTTGTGTTGACACTGATCGAGTTGCTCCGTTAGCTCATCCGAAGCAACGCAGCTGCGTGTTGATGTGTCGCGAGGACATGATGTAAGCACGTAACGTGCGCCCCCTTCACGTGCTGTCGGAAATATTGAGATACATTTTATTTTTTAAGATTTTGGTTCATTTAATTGGAAATATTCAGACTGATAATAATATCTTGCTTGTGATTTAATAAAATAAAATATAAAGAAATTTTATATATTTTTTGGAAGTTTTTTGGGCTTTGTTGTTTAATGTTTGGGCAATGTTTAATTTAACAAAATAAAATAATCTAAAGAAATTGCATCTATTTTTTGGAAGTTTTTTGGGCTTTGTTGTTCAATGTTTAATTTAATCTAATAAAATAATCTAAAGAAATTTTATATATTTTTTGGAAGTTTTTTGGGCTTTGTTGTTCAATGTTTAATTTAATCTAATAAAATAATCTAAAGAAATTTTATATATTTTTTGGAAGTTTTTTGGGCTTTGATGTTCAATGTTTGGGCAGTGTTTAATTTAATAAAATAAAATAATCTAAAGAAATTTTATATATTTTTTAAAGATCTTTTGGGCTTCTTTGTTTAATGTTTGGGCAATGTTTAATTTAATAAAATAAAATAATCAAAATAAATTTTATATATTTTTTGGAAGTTTTTTGGGGCTTCGTTGTTCAATGTTTGGGCAATGTTTAATTTAATAAAATTAAATCTAAAGAAATTTTATATAATTTTTAAGTTTTTTGGGGCTTCGTTGTTCAATGTTTAATTTAATAAAATAAAATTAAATAAATTTTATATATTTTTTGACGTTTTTTGGGCTTCGTTGTTCAGTGTTTGGGCAATGTTTAATTTAATAAAATAAAAAAAATCTAAAAATTTTTTTATATAATTTCTGAAGTTTTTTGGGCTTCGTTGTTTAATGTTTGGGTAATGTTTAATTTAATAAAATTAAATAATCTAAAAATATTTTATGTTTTTTGGAATTTTTTTGGGCTTTGCTGTTCAATGTTTGGGCAATGTTTAATTTAAGAAAATAAAATCTAAAGATATTTTATATACTTTTGGCTTTTTATTTTTTTCTTCGTTAAACATTGTACCATAATGGTAAAAAGTGAAAAATAGTTGTTTTGTTTCATCATTTATTTCATAATCATGTATAACATATTCAAAAGCTTCTACAGGTTACAATAATTTTAAAAACATTATAAAAGAAATCTTTTAAAAGGGTTTCTTGTCTGAACGTTGCCTGTAGGCAACGTTCAGACAAGAAACATTGTGAACAACATCCAGGGTGACTGCACCTACAGCACAGTTCATGACGAGGCACACAGAGACAAACAACCATTCACACCTACTGACAATTTAAAGTCACCACTTCACCTGTTGAGTGCATGTTTTGTAATGTAAACAATTAAAATGTAGATATAAGTGTTTAGGTACTAGAACTCCTCCTGTAGAGCCCCATGAGTGAAGCATAAACAGATGATAGATGGCAATACATTAATAATCAATTAAAACCTCTACAATGTGTTGTAAACCATTAAATGAATGTATACGGCATATAAATGTTAGATATATCTACATAATTTAGTTGTAGATCTTTCATGGTATCATCCACAAATCCAGATTTCACTGGATAAATGGACCGGATCCAAAACCTGCTTTCATTAAAGCATCTTAACTGAAGAAGTGACAAACAAAAAAAGTTTAAGAATGAACTTCAGTTAGTTCAGTTAGTGGACTGACTTAAGAAGAGTAATGTGATGTTTCACACACGTGCTGCACAGCTCCACGGCTCCACCTAGCTGCTCAGTCCCAAACTACAAACTTCTGATAACTCAAACAGCTGAAAGAGACGCGTGAAAATGGGTTTAAAGAACCAAACATGATCAGGACCTCTCCACTAATCTCCCACATCTAAAGATCATTAATCCAAACATCTCAAAAGACCTTCAAACGACACTTCATGGCAACTCTTCCCTTTTCAGATTAAAATAAAAGAGCTGCAGTAGATACCTGGAGGGCCTCTCTAACGCTGTATTGTTCCACAGGATCATGTAAACTACTCACAAAAAGTTCGGGATTTTTGACTTTCGGGTGAAATTTATAGAAAATGTAAAAAGTCCATGCTACAGTGATATTATATCATAAAAGTAGGACGTTTGATTAGAAGCATGCGATGGTAATTTCTTCATCTCAAACTATTTATTGAAACTAAAGCTAACAACAGTGGTGTGTATACCACAACTAAACAATGTCAATGTCTCAGTAACTTGTCATGTATCCTTGAGCATCGATTACAGCTCAACTAGACGTCTCATGCTGTTCAAGATGCTGCAGCATCTTCGGCATCTGCTGCAGCATCTGCACATATTTTTATCACTCACTTTATTATTATTTCCATTTTTGTGGATATGAATGAAGCTTTAATCAGGAGAGTCATTAACACATTTCTGTTCATGGTATTGACATCACATTATAAATTATACAATATTCAGTATTTTCAAAAAATTCAAGACAGACAATCTGCAGCTTTGACAAACACGTTGAAGCATATATTTGTGCAGAACTTAAAGTAAATGTACTGCATTAAATGGAGACGTTTCTAGAACTGTTAGAATATCTGTGAAAACTAATACTCTAATACTAATTCTGCTGAATCTGAGTACACATATTTAATGGACTACCCTCGCTTCTTTGACTTTGTTTTTGTTTGACTGTTGTTATACGTCTTGTATAAAAAATAAAGTTTGAAAACATAAATGTTGAATGCAAGATTCTTTTTTTATTCACAAAATACTGAGAATAACAAAATTCAGTTTAACTCAGAGTTATTTCTTTTTGTAAAAGCGAATGAGACTTCAGGGTTCTTCAGTATCTCTCTGTAGTTTTGAATCACGCCACCAGAGGACAACATGGTCATGTTTACTCAATGTTTTCTCCTGAACTACAACTGCTAACATTATCATTAAACAAGAGAAGACTTTCTGTGTGCAACTAGAATATTTTGATCATGTTGGCACTGAAGTCACCAGAAACGACAGGGCTAACCCTCTGGGAACCATGAATGTTTGTTTCGGTTGTTAGATCTCTGGGCAACAGTGATGTCGTGGTAACAGTCAAAATGAGAAAAACAGCCTGAATGCCAAAACATACACGAGTCCAAAACAAATCTAAATCGGGCTTAAGATCATTGATCAAAAAATACTGAATAAATAGATCAAGAAGATAATCAGCAGAATATAGACATGCATGCTGGATATAAACACCCACTTCATGTACCTGAAGTAATCTATTACATTAATCATTCAACAGTTATTCCAGCACTCTTTGCACAATGGTGTTTTTATTTACAATGGACAGAAACACAATGACTCTATAGACGTTGTATGCTGTTAACAGCGTGGACTAGCTGGAGAGGTGCCAGTTCATCTCCTGGGTACTGCTGAGATGCCCTTGAGCAAAGTACCACACCCCCCTAACTGCTCCCAGGGCGCCGCTATCACTCCACCATCTCTCCACATTTGCAAGTCTATGAACCCTTTGTTGTTTATTTCAGGCCTATATATGTGTGAAAAACTAGAGTGAAGAATTTCCCTGTTCAATGATCAGTAAAATTTTGTGTACAATTTACAAAAAAACAAAAACAGAAAACTGCCGTAAAAATGGATGTTATGATATTTTACTTTATTTATTGTTAACACACACATGAACATGTACAATTCTAGAAATTTGACTCTGATTTTAAGTCGCTCAGTTCAAGAACAATTTCAAGACGATAGAAGTAGCACAAAGCTCAACAAGGAGATGTGACTCTTTTTTACATTGTATGTAAAACTTGATTCCCATTAGGAATCAACAAGTTAACATTAGGAATCAACAAACATTTACTTGAATTATGATATTTCACTTTTTATTTTTTTGTGAAACTGGTGTAGCTTTGATCTACTTCTATTGTTGTTGACACTGTTCATAGATGTGTGAGAGTTAGATGTCCCTACAATAAATAAATCTCTAAAAAAAAAAAAAAATCGGTAACATTTTCAGCATAGTAGGAGTTTTACTTGTAACAGAGTTTTGTTGTTTGCTCTGTACTTTTACTGTAAGTCCAGCCTGTGAGCACTTCCTCCAGCAGAGAGCATGTCCAGGCAGTTTGCAGCTCTTTGTTCTCCTGCTCGCACAGCAGGCAGCAGGGAGACATAGTGCTCAGCATAGTGCTCAGTGCAGCTGCAGCCAGGCTCCCTCTCTATCTATTTAACATTTAATACTAAACATTATATATATATATATATATATATAACAGGATATAAAATAGTTTAAATTAGCTTAGTTTTTAGTACATTTTGCTTCACGTTTAACACTAAAAGACAAAGGACAAAGTTGTTCGTGTAACTTAAATAATTTTAGTTTAAACTGAATTGTATACGTTTGTGGCTCAATAGACGACATTCAGTTAAATTAAATGTGTTTTGATTATTGTAACTTCAGCTAACACTGAATGCTACTGGCTTAAAGTTATATTATAGACATAAAGACAGTGATGTCTATTTATGTTTTAACTGTTTTTAACTGTACTCAACATGAATATTCTTTTGTAGTGTTTAAACTTATTGAATGTTGTACTTTGTGCTACCTTTTATTTAACATTTCAAACATATGTAAATGTAACAGGATATAAAATAGTTTAAATTAGCTTAGTTTTTAATACATTTTGCTTCAAGTTTAACACTAAAAGACAAAGGACAAAGTTGTTGGTCGTTCATGTAACTTAAATAATTTTAGTTTAAACTGAATTGTATACGTGGACGACATTCAGTTAAATTAAAAATTAAAATGATCTGTGTGCTTCGGTAACATTTTCAGCATAGTAGGAGTTTTACTTGTAACAGAGTGTTGTCCAGGCAGTTTGCAGCTCTTTGTTCTCCTGCTCGCACAGCAGGCAGCAGGGAGACATAGTGCTCAGTATAGTCAGAGTGCTCAGTGCAGCTGCAGCCAGGCTCCCTCTCTGTCTATTTAACATAACATATATATATACTATATATATATATATATATATTATATATATATATATATATTATATATATATATCTATATCATATCAGGGATTATAAAATAAGTTAATTAGCCTTAGTTTTTAGTACATTTTGCTTCACGTTAAACACTCAAGACAACGGACAACAGTTGTTCGTGTAACTAAATAATTTTAGTTTAACCTGAATTTGTGACGGTTGGGGTTCAAAGACGCATTCAGTTAAATTAAATGTGTTTGATGAGTGTAACGTCAGCTAACACTGAAGCTACGGCTTTAAAAAGTTACATTATAGACATGTGTGCTGTCGTGCTCAGTGTAGTGCTCAGTGTATGTGCGTCAGTATAGTCAGAGTGTGCAGGCAGCTGCAGCCAGGCCCTCCGCTGTCGATATACAACTAAATATATATATCTATATATATATATATATATATATATATATCTATATATATATATATATATATATATAACAGGATATAAAATAGTTTAAATTAGCTTAGTTTTTAGTACATTTTGCTTCACGTTTAACACTAAAAGACAATAAGACATTACAGCAAAAGACAGTAAGACGTTTGTGGCTCAATAGACGACATTCAGTTAAATTAAATGTGTTTTGATTATTGTAACTTCAGCTAACACTGCATGCTACTGGCTTAAAAAGTTACATTATAGACATGTAGTGCTCAGTGTAGTGCTTAGTGTAGTGCTCAGTATAGTGCTCAGTATAGTCAGAGTGCTCAGTATAGTGCTCAGTATAGTGCTCAGTATAGTCAGAGTGCTCAGTGTAGTGCTCAGTGTAGTGCTCAGTGTAGTGCTCAGTGTAGTCAGAGTGCTCAGTGTAGTGCTCAGTATAGTCAGAGTGCTCAGTATAGTGCTCAGTGGCTCAGTATAGTGCTCAGTATAGTGCTCAGTACAGTCAGAGTGCTCAGTATAGTGCTCAGTGTAGTGCTCAGTATAGTCAGAGTGCTCAGTGCAGCTGCAGCCGGGCTCCCTCTCTGTTTCTGCTACATCAGTGCGCGCAGGCGCAGTCGGCTCCTCTGTGCGCTCTACTGTTTGCATTGTGTCTGAACTGCCGGCGAGCTTTAAAAATATTAAACCACCGCGGCAATGTCGGGCAGGTCGGTCCGAGCTGAGACCCGGAGCAGGGCGAAAGATGACATCAAGAGGGTCATGGCCGCTATTGAGAAAGTACGAAAATGGTAAGAAAGGAAAGAGAGAGAGAGAGAGAAAAAAGAAGCGGGCTTCGTTATCTAACACGAGAAAAAAGGCTCGCTTGTTGGGGGAGGAGAGGGAAGGAAGCGAGACGAGAGAGTGAGGGATGAATTGAAAGAGAGAAAAGGACATTTTTCTTTTTTTTTAACGGCAGATGTACTTACAGCTCAGGTGCACCGGGGCGCACTGTAGCGCGGTGCACCGCCGCCTCCTCCCCCCGGTTCTCGTCGTGTGGCTCGGCCGTAGCACACAGCCCGTACCCGGTGTCCTCTCCCTCTCTGTCCGCCTTCCTCTCTCCTGCTTTCAACCAGAAGCCATTTCGATGCAGTCACACGAAGCCATCGCTGCTCGGGTTTGTTTGTTTTTACCGAGCCCGTCCACCGACCGTCGACTTGGAGACGGTTTGTGGACGGCGCTCGGGAGTCGGAGTTAGTTTTTAGTCCGTGTGGAGTTTTAAATTAAGCGCTTTGAGTCGCCCCTTTAGGTCTTTTCGGTGGCGGAGGCTCGGTGGGGGTTGGGAGAAGGGAAGTCAGGCTGCATGGCTGAACACGTAGTGACTCAGTCTGAACGGTTACCGGCAGAAAAAGACGTTTTAATCAACGATTGACGGTTCAAACCGACACTATCTGTCTTTTATATATAAATATATATATACATAACCCCGCCCGGTGGGTGAATGTATGCCTCTTTTTTTTTTTTAATCAGGTGGTTAAATCAAACATCCCCAGGTCAAAGTCACTTAAATAATTTTAAGTTTGTTTCAGTTTTTTAAAACTGAAGTTCAGGTTTTTGTAATAATATTTAGTTTTTTGTTGCTGTGACTGAAGCTAACAGAAGTTATATTATATTATATAGACATAAAGACAGTGATGTCTATTCATGTTTTAACTGTTTTTAACTCTACTCAACATGAATATTCTTTTGTAGTGTTTACATTTAATGTTATTTGCCTTTTATTTAACATTTCATACTAAACATATGTAAATATATATATAACGGGATATAAAATAGTTTAAATTAGCTTAGTTTTTTAAAGTACATTAACACTAAAAGACAAAGGACAAAGTTGTTGGTCGTTCATGTAACTTAAATAATTTTAGTTTAAACTGAATTGTGTACGTTTGTGGATAGATGACATTCAGTTAAATTAGATGTTTTTATTATTGTAACTTAAGTACTGGCTTAAAAAGTTACATTATAGACATAAAGACAGTTATGTCTACTCATGTTTTAACTGTTTTTAACTCTACTTAACATGAATATTCTTTTGTAGTGTTTAAATTTATTGAATTTATTTAACATTTCATACTAAACATATGTAAATATATATAACAGGATATAAAATAGTTTAAATTTGCTTAGTTTTTTTTGTACATTTTGCTTCACCATTAACACTAAAAGACAAAGGACAAAGTTGTTGATCGTTCATGTAACTTAAATAATTTTAGTTTAAACAGAATTTAATACATTTGTGGATCGATAGATGACATTCAGTTTAATTAAATGTGTTTTTGTGACAATAATTAGTTCTTTGTTGCTGTGACTGAAGCTAACAGAAGTTATATTATATTATAGACATAAAGACAGTGATGTCTATTCATGTTTTAACTGTTTTTAACTGTACTCAACATGAATATTCTTTTGTAGTATTTAAATTTATCAAATATTGTACTTTGTATTTAACATTTCATACAAACTGAACATATGTAAATATATTGAAATCAATGTGTGTGTGGACCCAACAGGATATAAAATAGTTTAAATTAGCTTAGTTTTTTAAAGTACATTAACACTAAAAGACAAAGGACAAAGTTGTTGGTCGTTCATGTAACTTAAATAATTTTAGTTTAAACAGAATTTTTATACGTTTGTGGATCGATAGACGACATTCAGTTAAATTAAATGTGTTTTTATTATTGTAACTTAAGTTAACACTGAATGCTACTGGCTTAAAAAGTTACATTATACTGACAGTGATGTAAAGTAACTAAGTACATTAAATCAACTACTGTACTTAAGTAAGTTACTTTTAATACTTTTCCTTTTTTTTCACTACATTTCAAAGGTGCATATTGTACTTTATACCACATTTATTTAACTGTTGTAACACTAACACCAGTGTGAACATTTTATTCATGATGATGAACAAAACGGGACATTTGAATGTCTTTGTCTTTCCGACAGTTTCTAGACTAAATGATCATTTGATGAATCGATAATGAAAATATTCATCTCCTTCAGCACTAATCGTAATTATCATAATCTTTAAGTATTGTTAATTCTAGTGTGCCTGTGTTTCTAAATCATCGTTTTGGAGCTGAGACGATTAGTCTGCTCGATCAGAAAATTTAATTGGCAACCATTTTGTTCACTGATTAATCATTTAAGTAATTTTTAAAAGCAAAAACACCACAAACCCTCAGACTGAAGCTTCTCCGGTGTAAATATCTGCTGATTTTCTTGGTCTTTTGGTGTCTGGTTTGGTCAAATGGTTTTAGTGAACTGCAAAGAACATTTTTACTATTTCTGGACATTTTAAATCCACATTTTGGTGTAAAAATGGTCAGAAAACAGTGAAATCAAAGCCAGAGTTGATGTATTTGAACGTGTTTAATTGTATTTGGAGAGATAATTACTCTTTCCAGCAGTCTGTGTATGATAACATGACACGTTTCCTGCTGTGGTAATCACAATATTTTGCATTCACAGACAGATTTATGTTAAACAGTCTCTGGTCCTGATAATAACTTGTATTCTGAGTCATGTGACTATAAAAGCTCGTCAGGAGCTGTTGTTTTTTTGAATATTCATACAGTGTAACTGCAGTTCTTTGTGACGGCGAGCTGCCTCTTTACGTTCTGTCACAGCGCCTTAATTCAGAGGCGTCGGGGTCATAATATATGTCGCCTCAGAGTGTTTAAGTCGGCTTGTTTCTCGCTCGCACACAGGGAGAAGAAATGGGTGACTGTCGGAGACACGTCCCTTCGCATCTACAAGTGGGTGCCGGTGACGGAGCCCAAATCAGACGACGTGAGTTCTCGCTGCGTCTTTGTTGATTCTCATTCTCGGTAACAGTGTCAGCCTTTTGTGTGTGTTTGTTTCAAGGACAACATGTATTTTTGTAATTCATCCTCTGTTCCCATGAGCACACTTCATGAGCTTTTTACATCGTCACATTTTTCCATGTTCGTTTGTGTTTGTGTTTTGAACGCTGTGTGATTTTCTCTGGTTGTAGAAGAACAAGAACAAGAAGAAGGGCAAAGACGAGAAATACGGCTCCGAGCTGACGACTCCAGAGAACAGCTCCTCTCCGGGGATGATGGACATGCACGGTATGTTCATGTAACGAGAATGTGTTCACATCCCATCTCCTAATAACTGTCTAACGTCCTGTCCGTGACTTCAAGCCCATTGGTTCCTGAATCTTTAAAAACATCTTCAGCTCAGTGGCGTAGAGGAATAAGATGTGTGTGCTTGTTTATAGAATACGTACGATGTTGGTTTTGGTTTTTTTCATGAGATTTATTTATCACCAGACTTATTTACAACAGCTCCAGTGAGAGGAATCTGTCAGGGCCTGATGAGAAGTTAGAGTCTTTATTCTTTTTCTAAATGCAGCCGCATTGTTTACGTCCGAGGCGTTTACAGCCGGAGATATTTCATCCAGAACCAACACGTTAAAGTCTTTCTGATTCTAATGACGGAAGAGCAGGGTTCGTACAAAGCCTTGAAAGTTTGGAAAATGTTTTCAAGGTGAGGGAACATGCTTGAATTCAAAAGTGCTCCCTCATCGATCTGGACGCTCACGTAATTTTAATATTTGAAATGAAACGATCCCGTCGTCGTACTTCTTTCTTGCCATATAGAAAAACTCTGTAGGAACCCTGATTAAAACTCGTCTCTCTGTCTTCACTAGATGACAACAGCAACCAGAGCTCCATCGCCGACTCGTCTCCAGTGAAACAGGAAAACAGTTGTAGCACCAGCCCCACCCCGGAGGCCACCAACGCGTCCCACCGCGAGAACAGCGAGGCCAAGACTGACCAGAGCCCGGACAGCAAGAGGGGTCAGACACACACACACACACACACACACACACACACACACACACAGCTTTGTAAACACCAAACACACTGCGAGCAGGTGTTAACGTAGCGCGGCTTCCTGTAACGACGCAGATGCCGCACAGCTGTGGCCACGTCGCTCCCCTCGAGACTTCAACCGACAACCTCCCTTCAGGTTTCTCTACCTTCAGGCTGATCTGATTCATTCCGGTCTCTCGTCTGTCTCAGTCAGACGATGTCCAACGAGTCAATCATTGTCTTCTCCATCACACAGTGATGAATTAATATTGAAAACAGGAAGTGTCTCTGCATGAACAGATCTGACTTCTTGTTGCTGTGCAGTTACTTCACACGACCACACCGTGTCATTAAAGTGTCAGGATCCTGTGTGTAGTCTTTCCTCTGCGTCTGTCCTCATGTGTCCATTCTGTTTCTGGTCCTCAGGTAAGAGCACCCCGTCATCAGAGACCTCAGAGAGAGCACAAAGTGCCAAGAGAGACAGTCTGTCCTCAGGGGAGAAGGACTCTTCAGACAGCAAAGCCACTCAGGTACCAAACACTTCAACCATGCAGGGTGACATGTGGCTCATCAATCAGCTGATTTCTCTTAAATTAAAGATCAGAATCTTTAAAACACAGAGGTCTGTGGAACAATAATCAGGACATTGTTCAAACGCCGCAGACAAAACGTCCTTTCTCCTTTTTCTTTTTTCATCCGCGTGGAGGCAGAAATCTAAAAAAACAGGACACACCAAACAAAACGCACAGTCACATTTATCATCGTTTGTTTCTTAACTGCTCCCACGTCGACTTCACTTCTACAACTGCAGCCGTAACGCCCGCGGCCCCGAGGCGCTCGCTGAATGCTGAATGGATATTTATAGTAACACGGATACAGTCGGGCCTTTTAATAACGACACGAGTGACCGCAGGGTGCTGCCGTCCTTGGAGCATGTGACACCATGTAAAGAATATCTCCACACACACACACACACACACACACACACACACACACACACGAAAGCACATGATAACGTAATAATCGGACTGAATCGTGGCGTTTGTGAAGCTGTTTGGAGGAGGAGCTGTTATTTTGACTTGATTAATTAACGGTGACAGACGAATCCTTCGTGGCGTCGATCATTGACGTAGCTGATCACCACATCGCCTCTTCTTAAAGCCGCCTCTAAAACTCTTGACTGGCTTTTACTTCTGATCAAAAACTAGACGAGTCGACAAGGCTTCCTCCGTCAGCGTCCTCTTCACTCTCTTCTCCTCTGCCATTATGTCCATAGAAGCTGCTGAGCCTGGTTACCTCCTCTTCTTCTTCCTGGTAGTCCGTAACACTTGTGGTACAAACACTCAGTCCGTCAGCTTGGCGGTGAGTTCATGATGGACAGTGAAGTAAACTGCTGACAGCTGTAGCTGCTGTTAGCTCATGTTAGCTCAGTCTGTTAGCTGCTGTTAGCTCATGTTAGCTCAGTTTGTTAGCTCAGTTTGTTAGTTGCTGTTAGCTCATGTTAGCTCAGTTTGTTAGCTGCTGTTAGCTCATGTTAGCTCAGTTTGTTAGCTTCTGTTAGCTCAATCTGTTAGCTGCTGTTAGCTCAGTTTGTTAGTTGCTGTTAGCTCATGTTAGCTCAGTTTGTTAGCTGCTGTTAGCTTATATTAGCTCAGTTTGTTAGCTGCTGTTAGCTCAATCTGTTAGCTGCTGACGGACTGGGCTAACATGAGCTAACAGCAGCTACAGCTGTCAGCAGTTTACTTCACTGTCCATCATAAACTCTGTAAATCACAGAGAGTTGAGGCGGAGCAGCTGGAGGACATCAGAGATGTGTGTGTGTGTGTGTGTGTGTGTGTGTGTGTGTGTGTTGTTCTCATGTGTGTGTGTGTGTGTGTGTATGTGTGTGTTGTTCTCATGTGTGTGTGTGTATGTGTGTGTGTGTGTGTGTGTGTGTGTGTGTGTGTGTGTGTGTGTTGTTCTCATGTGTGTGTTTTGTGTCTTGTCTCGTAGGATCTAGACGAGGAGGCCCCGCCCAGCAAGAAAAGCAAACAGGAGTCCTCATCTCAGGACTTTGAGGAGAGTTAAACGTTTGGGGCTGAGTCATTTCTCTCCTTCACCCTCCTCCTCCTCCTCCTCTTCTTCCTCCTCCTCCCTCTGCACCTCCCTCCATTAACTCTAGATAATTTAGGGCTAATGGATACACCAGCTCTCCTCCCACTCCTCCTCTCACCACCCTCACCTCCTCTTCTCTACCCAAACTATACCAAAGGGAGAATGGACGTCTCTCTTCCTCCCTCCTTCCCTCCCCCTTCTCCTCCTCCTCCTCCTGCCCTCCAGTTTGCCACCTTTTGCCCTAACACTCCTCTGCCACAGAGGGAGAATGGATATTACCTCTATTCACTGGTCCCCCTCCGTGCTTCCTTCCAGTTCTCCACACTTTTTCACTAATGCCAAGAGAAGCTCTGAACCCGGGGCTGCAATCCCCTCCTCCTCCTCCTCCTTCTCCACCACCTCCTCCTCCACCTCCTCCTCCTGCGACCAGGTGGAGGGGGGACGGCGCTGTCAGCCGGAAGCCCAGCCACCGCCAGGCCAGAACACACAAACACTGACCTGCATCTGTGACTAAAAGAGTTAACACTGGGGATCTGAGATTAGGACGAGGTCGATCCCGGACGCTGCTCTGAGACTCGTTTTTCAAACATTTTCCTGCTAACGGTTTAGCTCAGGATACCCGAGAGGCTAACCTGGTCTCAGATCAGCGTCCGCCGGGGTGGAACCTCCACCCTAAGACCACACGTCACGTCAAATCCTCCCGATTCGCCTCCTGTTAGACTAATGTTCTATATTTGTTTAGGAAATGTTTAGGGTTTTTTTCTCAGGAGGGTCAATGCACTGTTATGGTATGTCACAATCGATCACAGATAGATTTGCTGCTGTAGTGGAAGTCTTTTTTCTCTATCCATGAAAAGTTCTCCATTCACACGTTAGTTTGTGGTTTCGTAGACGAAGAAGACGACGGTACAGGTCGAGATGAAACCGATGAGTAGTGAGGACAGGCGTAGGCTAGCGTAGGTCCTGAAGGCGTGCCTTGAGTTGCTACGATTAAATACACGTTTGTTTGTTTCTGTTTTTGTTTTTTAGGTCAAACAGGTTTTGAATTACAAGTTTGGTGCCATGTTTGTTTTTTGTTTTTTTGCCTTATAATCATCACTAATTAATATTCAATACTTAGATTTAACGTCTTGTTTTAACTTGGAGTAGTTTTGTTTTGTCGAGTTCAGAGGACTGATGCCGGTTTCCGTCGTATTTCCAGCTGCTGATTAACGTTAGGCTTAATCAGCTTTGTGTGAACTCATCTGGAAAGGGCTCGATTTGTAACGGACGTTCACTCGTGTGTAAAAAGTTAAAAGATAGAGACCGGAGGCACTTAGCGTAGCTTAGCATAAAGACTGGATACGGGGGGAAACTGCTAGCCTGGTCCTGTCGTCCAAGACAGTTTGTTTGTTTAATTACTGTAAATTCTTCCGGGAAGTCACTACTTCCAGACAAGAAATAGTCCCGATACCAGGCTAGCAGTTTCCCCCCGTTTCAAGTCTTTATGCTAAGCTAAGCTAAGCGGCTCCTTGTTCCTTTTTATAATTACGATGCCTCCGCCGCAGTCCCGGTTGCTGTAAGTCTGCTCTGTTGCTAAATTACCTGGCGGTGAACTTGTTTGGCAAGGGCTTGATTTTTTTACATGTTGCAGCTTTAAGCCAGAGCCAGGAGGCACTTAGCGTAGCTTAGCATAAAGACTGGATACAGGGGGAAACTGCTAGCCTGGTTCTGTTCTACCGACACCTCCTAAAGATCAACACAAGATTTTATTTGTTCTGTCGTCCAAGACAGCTCATTTGTTTAATTACTGTAAAAAAAAAAAAAGATTTCTTCCGGGAAGTCACTGCTTCCAGACAAGAAATAGTCCCGATACCAGGCTAGCAGTTTCCCCCCGTTTCAAGTCTTTGTGCTAAGCTAAGCTAAGCGGCTTCATTGTATAAACGTGAAAGTGGCGTCAGTCCAACTCCCCCAAAATGTGGAGCTACTCCTTTTTAAAACAGTTGGCGACTGGAATTTGAACACTACCCAGAAATACTTTGAGTTTTGTCTTTATTTTTTATTCCCACACAAGATCGTCATCACAATCACATCTTCTAACGTAACATCTCCAAACCTCATGAATCAGAACTCCTCGACGCCGGTCTGGATCTTCTTCAGGTGGCACTTCTTTTTTTTTTTTTCCCCCCCGGCCGCCTTTTGAAAGCAGAAACAGAACCGGCTGCTGGGTTGGACTGTGTTTTTGTTTTTTATTACCCCATGTGATCCACCATCACGACTCGTATTTAATCACTTCTCATGTCTGTTCTGTGTATCACTACTTATCTACGACCTACGACAGAAAGGGTCCAGTCTTTTTAGCTCAAAACATTGGTTCTAATCCTCCTTCAAGGTGCTGTCTGTTGGCTGAATCCATACACGGGTGGCATCCAGATCTTGGGTTTTTGTGCAGATTTGTGCAATTTACTTGAACTTTATATTAAGTACGGATTCAGACCTATGACCTCTAAATGTTCAACCTCACACATGTTAAGATTTAGTTTCATTGATCGATTATATTGTGAACAATGGATTGGAATCAATAGAATCACAAACCAATGACTTCACGACATCACAAAGGGGCTGTAGTAACACTTTACGACGCAGAATTACTTGATCAGATTTCAACAAATCAGCATTCACATGGATGGAGAGAAAAGAAATAATTAAAAAAAAAAACAATTGTCTCAGTTTAGAGGATGGATTAGCATATACCTCATTCCCAGTCCAGCAGCGCTGGAACTTAAAATGCTATTGTATTGACATTAACAGTTATAAACAGCATTATGTACACTCAGTTTAAGAAAAAAAAAATCTCACTTATGTTGTAGCTTTCACCTGATTGAGCCGATTGCTTATAGTTTGCTCATAACTGTGTGTTTTTAAAAAAAAAGATAAAAAGAAAAAAGAGCTGTGAGATATAAAATCTTGTTTTTTTTTTTCTTGGGACCATTTTTTTGTTTCACTTTAGATCTTGTACAGATTTATGGTTTGGTTTGACTTATTTATTCCATCAGTAGTGCTTGGTTTTTATCATGTCCAATGGTTTTGTTTTCTTAATAAAATTCACAAAAAATGTTTTTTAGCCTTTCTGTTCCAAGTGTTTGTTACGTCCCACTGTGGTAAATATGTCCAGCTGTACTATCCAGCTGAGTATTTGTCCTGATTACATTACTTACTAACAGCAGCAGCTGATCTCACTGCCTAGTCCAGCAGCAGTCAGCCCAGCTCGGCGTCTGTCTTTCAGCCTTTTATTTCACCAAGCTCTCACCAACCACTAAAAGTCAGTCCCACATTTACTCTTGTCCGGCGGCTTCTTGCTCGCTCACTCTCTCCTTTTCTCTTCTTAGCTTCCTCCGTCAGCGTCCTCTTCACTCTCTTCTCCTCTGCCATTATGTCCATTGAAGCTGCTGAGCCCGGTTACCTCCTCTTCTTCTTCCCGGTAGTCCATAACGCCTGTTGGTACAAACACGTCGGGTACCCGTCGCTCTGAGCTCACCGCCAAGCTGACGAACTGAGCTAACATGAGTTAACAACAGCTAACAGACTGAGCTAACATGAGCTAACAGCAGCTAACAAACTGAGCTAACATAAGTTAACAGCAGCTAACAAACTGAGCTAACATGAGCTACCAAACTGAGCTAACATGAGTTAACAGCAGCTAACAAACTGAGCTAACATGAGTTAACAGCAGCTAACAAACTGAGCTAACATGAATTAACAGCAGCTAACAAACTGAGCTAACATGAGCTAACAGCAGCTACAGCTGTCAGCAGTTTACTTCACTGTCCATCATAAACTCTGTAAATCACAGAGAGTTGAGGCGGAGCAGCCGGAGGACATCAGAGGGAAAACCAGAAAACATTTCCTCCATAAAATATGATCCAGTTTCACCAGAATCAGTGAAATAGTTGGTGCTGTGTGACTTAGTGCCGTAAAGCGTTACGTACTTCTCCCGACCCGGAGCCCAAAGTTACATAGTGTGAGAACAGACGTACGAATGACGGAGACACCGTTCAGCTGATCACAGGTCAGCGTGGATGTCATCTGTCTTTTTCTCTTTGCATTGTCGAGTCTTCACAGAGATGAACTGTGTTTACCGACTACAGTTTTCTGAAGTGTTCCTGATGTAGTAATATCCTTTACACAATCGTGGGTTTTAATGCATCGCTGCCTGAAGCATCAAAGGTCACAGACATTCAGAGATTTCTCAGATTCTCTGGACTGAGTCCTGACAAATGCTCTTAAAACTGTGAACTCTCTTTCATACCGGACCATTATACTGATGAACCTGTTCACCTGTGGAATGACCCAAAAGACTTTTTTTTTTGTTGCTCCTGTCTAAACTCTGTTGGAACGTGTTGCAGGCTTTAAATTCAGGATAAGTCTATATTTACAAAAAAACAGCATTACATTCATCAGACACCACGGAGCAGCAGGAAAGACGGACACCACGACTGAAATAATAAGTCTGAATTACTGAAGTAAGCCTGGTTTAACAGGTAATCTTCATTTATTAAAGAGTCCCCCATGAGAGCATAAAAAATGGAGCAGACTCTTTGTGTGCTGGCCGAACCTCTCAGGAGTAAATGGATCTGGGGATGAAACTATAATGAGCGGCGCAGCAGCTAATCTACGCTGTCCTGTGAGCTGGAAAGTGGGTTTGATGCTCTCAGAGAGTTCATACTGGAGTTTAAAGAAAAACAAGACGTGCACACATGGTTTGTTTTCTTAGTATTTCTATTGGACTGTTCAGGAGTATACAGTACATAGAAAACAGTGACATTTCACACCACGTCGACATCTGTGAAACGGTTTTCAAACCCATTTTCTCGATGCCGCCTGAAGTTGTTACATATAAAACATTACACGGATAATTAGACGCTTCACTTATAAAGTACACAATGTTTTAAAGTCTATACAAACGGGGAAAACCTCCTTATACAATGTCAATCTTATCAACAGGGCAGAAAAATAAAGTGTAGTACACGTAAAAGCTTTTTCTTTTGGTCATGGCACCGTGTGCACGTTTATCAGAGGAAGCCTCCGATTAGTATTTACAAAGTGTCAATGGTTAGTGTGTTATTATTATACACGGTTACACTAGAAGATTCAATATGATCCAGAATTGTGCTCAAGAACAAGAAAAGTCAAATACACGTCGCTGTACAGGCTAAAAAAAGGAACGCGTCGACAGTTTGAGGAAACTCGTTTGTTCGCCTTCGAAACAGATGAAAACTGAGTATCAGATGACGTTATGACAATAAAAACAATAAAAACAATAAAAATGATGCAGCAGAAACTGAAATTCATTCATTCCTTGTCAAAATCTGGAGCCTACATTACCCACAATGCCACTCAACTACAGAGCAGCTACAGACGAGCTCACTTCTTTATAGATTCAGACCAAGCTGACTCACGTGACATCACTTGAGGCGATTTATCAGCTTTCGTATGGCTCGCTCTGGAGCCACTTAAGACTACATTACCCACAATGCCAAAACAACAGTTCAGGTGGAGATTCGGGCGTGTCATCTTAGTAGTGAGCTACTAGCCTCAGGTAGAGATGAAGAACAGGTAAGTTTCATTCTGACTCGAGTGACATCACTTTCAGCGACCTATCAGACTCTGCCTACATTACCCACAATGCCACTCAACCGTCGACTGGAGATTTGGGTGTGTTATGCCACTATTGTCTAATGCAGCCTCGAGTAGAAATGAAGAGGTTAGGCTGATGCTGACTCAAGTGACATCACTTGAGGCGCTTTTATCAGATTTATCACTTTGTGGCGTTGTACAAATTTTTATAAAACTTTCCTCATAGACGCACGTCAGTCTTTTCATCTTAACTCTGCGACAGAAAGCGAATAAACGACTTTCCCAAACTGTCTCTGCTTCAAAGTGGGTGTCACGAAACGAGGCAGCGCGTCGACCTCTCGCTTAAAAACCACAAAGCTAAAGCGCTGAATGTTTCCGCTGAATCTTTAAAGTGGACGGTGCAAAACTACGTCAGCAGAGGCTTCTCTCGTTTCCTCTGGGTGAGTTCCTGTGCTTCCTTCCTGTACTACACCTAAACTACAGTAGTCCTAGTACAAGACTATACACCTTTAATCAGTGCTAGCTTATTTCCCTGTAGGAACGTCACCGGTTAGTGAAACATCAGACAATAAATAACAAAATGCAACAACTTCTTCATCAACTACAACAAATCCTCAGTGGCGTTAACCAAAATAATCCCATCACAACGTCCGTCCGGTAGCTGTTCCGTCTTTTTTATGAACTAATAATCTCAAATCATAAGACGACGTAGAGAGAAGTCCTTAAAGTGCTCAGAAAAGACGTGAAACTTCAACTGCACATGAAGAAAATGTGATTGTGACGAAAGCTCCGGAGCTAAACGGACTTTGTAGTGAGATTATTCTGACAAAAACAAAAATATTGTAAAGACACTTTATACAAAAACACAAGTAAACCGACCTTCATGTGTAAATAAGTGGAGTCAGGTCCACTCCATGAACATCTCATGGTCTTCTTCGGCTGAGTAACACAGTTAGGAGTTAAATCTGCTGAGACGCAGCTGAAAGGTCTGGAAAAAAAAAAGTAAGTGACTTTGGAAATTACAGTTTCAAATGTGAAGACTTCACCCGTGTCATGAAGTGTCATTGGTTTTTCCACAGCGGAGTGTTAGGGCCACCAACAAACTGAACACCACTCAGTTGAATTAAGTCGTAATATTCCGAGAACACATCAAAATATTTCAACAATTAAGTCACAATATGTTTTTAAAAATAGTCACTATTCTTTAGAGAAAGTCGGAATATTACGATGAAGAAAAGTCGGAATAATTTGAGGAAAAAGTTTAAAGAATAGAGTCGTTATATTTTTGAGACGGCTGTAAAGTGTGAAACTGCAGTTCCTTTAACGTCCACCTGAGGCTGGCTCCAGAAGTGAGTCAGTCTCCATAAGTCCCCATGTCCAAATGTCCAACTTCACAGCAGAAATAAACATGTTTACAGCCTGGTACAAAAAACAGTTTTGGTCTCTGTAGCTAATTTCCCCGTTCATGACAACTGTACTGAGGGTGAATTTATATACAACTCACCTGTTCACATTATATTAAGGCTTAAAGTTATGCAGGGTTAAGAGCGTGGACGCTTTGATTGACAGGTGGGTGTGGTTACAGGTGGCTCTAACACTCCGTTGTGGGTTGACAGAAGAGTAAAATATCATTAAACATATAAAATTAGTAAAACGTTATACATACATACATATATATATAAGTTTACGTAACATGGCAGTATCGCTCTCTGATTGGTTCGGAGCCGCACACGCTGAGGAATGTAAAAATCTGAAGAGGTGCTTCTTCAGTTTGATCTGTGCTTAAATGTGTTGCATCGTTTTTTTTTTTAAAGCCCCCAAAAGAACACGTGAAACATCATGCTTAATTTAGAAACAAAACAACAACACGTTAAAAACGACGAGTGCAGAGGACGGACGAGTCCTCTCGTTAAAAACATCGATATTGCACCAAAGCAGCATATTTGGACGAGCAGAGTTTATCTTTAGACACAGAGGGTTTAGATCAGGACGGTGGCTACCAGTGATATGCATAAATACAGTATAAAAATACAATATGGAAAAATCTTAGTCGGGAAACGTAGTGGGAGGGTAAAAGGTTTTTTTTTTGGAGCCTTTAGAAGGTCTGATCATCGTTGCAGGACTCCGTGGCGTGTCCGAAGGCCTCGCAGATGTCGCAGTAGGGCCTCTCGTCGGCCGGGTTGCCGTGATAAGTGGTGTGAGGTACGGAGTCCGGGCTCTGCGCCTGAGTGGGACAGTCCTCCGTGTCGTGGAGGTCGAAGCAGTCGCAGATGTCGCAGAACAGACGCGGAGTCGCCTTCTTTTCCCGCTTGGACACGCCTTCGACAAACCTGCAGAGAAAAGAGCGACGAGGACGGTTTAAGATCTGATGCCGTAGAATATAAATCAAATATTACACACTTCTGTTGCTGTTCATGTTTCTTACCCGTCAGTCCCGTCGTTGCCGTTGAACTCGGCCAGCGCGAGCTTCTTCAGTTTGACCTTCAGCTCCTCGTTCTTCCGCTGCAGGTCCACGATCACGCTGTTCAGGAAGTTGATCTAAAAAGAGACAAACAGGACGCAGATGAAAAAAGAAAACGAACAGGAAGTGATTCGATGACATATGTTGTAAGAAGCGTCCTGACAGTCTTTACTTGTCCTTCAGCGAACTCCTTCTCCTCCCTCAGCTGCTCCAGAGCGCCGTCGCCTGCAGACGGAGATCAGAGGACAGGTTGACAAAAGGAGAAGACGCCCAATCGGGCTGTTTGATTGGTCGAATCGCCGCCGCCTCACCTGAGGGTGGAGCTTCGATGTCTTCTCCCTCTGAGGCCTGCGTTCCCATGAGCCTTTGCTCCAGGCTGTGAACGCGGCCCTGCAGCTGAGCTTTGTCTCTCTCCAGCGTCTCCACGGCCGACTGCAGCGTCTTAGCCACGGCGTTTTCTCCTCGCAGCACGGCGATCTGCGGCGACGGAGCAAACGTGAAAACCCTCGAATAACACAGAGTGACGATCTGAAGACGACGTGACACGGTCGTGTGTGAGTACCTCGTTCCTCAGAGTTTCCAGCTCCCGGTCTTTGTCTGTGGGTTTCTGGAAGTTTGTGTCGCCCTCCATTTCCTGATCCGAGACAGTTTCTCTGCAGGAAAATGAGATTTGAAGAGAAAGAAATAAAATAAAACGTGACGTCGTCTTCATTTACAGAGCTGAGAACTAAATCAAATGTTTACCAAGTGAAATTAGCGTTTCACCTCAGTCTCTGTGTACATTTTAAAATCTAAAGTTTGACAGCTGACACATGTACTGGGTCTTTTCCTGTTAGTATAAAAACATTAAGAATCTTGATTTCTTGAACACAAACTGCAAAAAACAGTTTGATGAAATGTAACAATACATGAAATTGTATTGTTTGGCATTTTGGACCACCGGCAAAGAGGAGGTCATCAGGCCTGAAATGTGAGGGAATGCTGACAGGGAAACAGAGCTAGTGTCGTGCCAGAACAGGAGCTGGGCCTCTATGGACATAATGGCAGAGGAGAAGAGAGTGAAGAGGACGCTGACGAAAAACATTTTTATGGAGAAAATGTTTTCTGGTTTTTCCCTCTGATGTCCTCCGGCTCCTCCGCCTCAACTCTGTGATTTACAGAGTTTATGATGGACAGTGAAGTAAACTGCTGACAGCTGTAGCTGCTGTTAGCTCAGTTCGTCAGCTTGGCAGCTCACCGCCAAGCTGACGAACTGAGTGTTTGTACCAACAGGCGTTATGGACTACCAGGAAGAAGAAGAGGAGGTAACCAGGCTCAGCAGCCTCTATGGACATAATGGCAGAGGAGAAGAGAGTGAAGAGGACGCTGACGGAGGAAGGTTTTACACACTGAAGCTAAATCACAAAAATCTCTTTGTAATGTTGCTTTAATACGCAGATGACGCTGGATTTTATAACTCCAAAAAATAAAGGACTAAAGTCAGAAACTATGACTTCAGTATAAATTCAGATCTCATCTGTGGCTCGGTGGATTAATAGAGTTGTGAATTTTTACTATCTGCCCTGAAAATCAATTGTATCAGCAGCCAGCTGACGCCCCGACGTCGCCTCTGCTCTTGATAAATGAAGCTGGATGTGAAGCGGGTCGTTTCTCTGAATCACGTCTCCCGTCTGTCTCATATTTACCTGAGCACACTCCCCTCTCCCTGCAAACCTATTATTTCTGCTCTAATTCTACATCACCCCTCTATTTCCCTCCGGCCACCGCCGCAGAGCTGTCAGCTGCTCCTCGCCGCCTTCTTCTTCCTCCACTTTACTGCTCAGATCTTGCATCACGTTCACGGCTTTGATCCACGACTGTCGCCCTGCCTCGCCCGTCTGTCATCTCCACTTTATCAAACATTCACTCTCAACTCAAGTCGCCGCTCTGAGGCAGCCGCGAGATGTTTTAATCCTCTGATCGCTGAACTGAGACGACACAAAGTTTCTGTTCAACGGATTAAACAAAGACGGCGAATGGATCCTCAAACCACGTTTAGAAAGTCTTGTTGTTCAGACACAGACGGAGGTGGAAGAAGTACTCAGATCCTTCACTGCTACTATTACAAGTAATCTTACTCGTGTTAACAGTGTGCAGGCTCGTGTATCAGTGTTGTAGTACTCCAGATCTGTCCTGGTTTTGAAGGTGTCACCTCGGTGTCTGACAAAGAGGATTTTATTTCACGACTGCATCGATGTCACTAAACTGCTTGTGCATTGTCTGATCCTGGTCTTAACCTCTGCCGGGTCTCAGTACCCGGATACTACTAAAAGATACTAAGTTTTTTTTTTTTTTTAAGTATATATTTTTGGCCTTTTATGCCTTTAATGATAGGACAGCTGAAGATAGACAGGAAGCAGGGGGCAGAGAGAGAGGGGGAATGACACGCAGCAAATGGCCGTCCGATGCGGGATTCGAACTGGGGCCAGCTGCAGCGAGGACTATAGCCTCTTACACACGAGGCGGCCGCTTAACCCACTACGCCACCGACCGCCCCTAAAAGATACTAAGTTAATACTAACTACTAATAGAAGTATCCGAGCTCTGCTACACTTCTGGGAAGATTAGTCGTATGGTACTACATGTAATGCAGTAAAAAGTACTTCCCTCTGAGAGGTCTAACGCAGTATAAAGTATGTCCAAGTTGTACCTAAGTACAGTACTTTAGATTTATTCCAACACTGGACACAGAAAACTGAGAATCTGATGCAAAGTTGTGGTTGTAAGTTCTAAAGTTCTGAGAAACGTTTTGATAAACACAATAAATATCCTTAAATGTTCATGTAACTGCACTATAATGTGTTACAACTGATTTATTAACTGCGTATGTACTGTTTATACTTATACATGACGTATTTCTGCAATATCACACCACCACAATTAAAATAAACATTAGAAATACACGTGACGGCGACTGTACATTAATATTAATCTATGTTTATCAACTAAATTATTAAGAATATTTAAAAAAGATTCAATTTAAAGTCAGAACATGACTGAACTAAAGAGCACGTACGTGTGACGAACATATTTCTTAGTTTCTTACCTCGTCTTCATGTCTGTCTGTTCACGGCTGCGCTCCACATTGTGCTGAGAGACACACACACACACACACACACACACACACACACACACACATTTAAATAGAAGCTAAACCCGTCTGAGCTTCAGTCAGAGCGGGACAGAAATCCTCACGATGCCACAAGCTGTTAATCAAATCACTGTTTCTGACTTCAGGAGATCGATGACGGGATGAAGGAGATTGTTTATACAATAAAGATTTTGTAAAGGTCAGTACCTCCTCGAGATGCTGAGACTTCTGGGAGGCCAGCTTCAGCTCCTCGCTGAGAGGGAGAACAAAGAGAGAGAGACGAGGAGTCAGACATGCTGTAAAAACACACGGCAGTGTTACATGAAGAACGGCATCAGGATATTGGACTGAGCCTGTAATCTGTGTGTGTGTAATCAAAGTCAGACTCGGACAGCAGCGTAGACGTGTGTTGTTGTTGTCGTTGTCTGGGAATTTATGGATCTGGATATTTTTGGAGAAACTGGAATTCTCTCCATGTGGGTCACTCGTCCGGTCGGTGTCAGAGGAAGTGCTCTGAAGCTGTGACGGATGGGGCCCGGTCTGAGCGCCATCTGGATGGAATATTTTCCCCGCCTGCTGTATAATTACGTTGGCCACGCTTCCAACGGCATCCAGGAGGAGTTCAAGGGAAAGTGCACCAGAAAAACACTCCGACACCTGCACACTCTACCAGGAGGGAACACACTGCAGATGTTGCAGTGAGCGGAGCAGCTGAGGCTTTCATTACCGCTGGGTTATGATCCAAACACCATCTACACTCTTTAACAAACTGAAAGAAATGTTCAGTCTAATTAAAGGTCCACACTAACGGGATGCAGAGGCTCTGCAGCCACCAGGAGGCGCCCTCAAGCTGCAGGTTCAGCCTCTCAGTATATTTTAAATGAAAAGTGTTTTTATCTGTAAAGTAGCAGCTCAGTTTAAACTACAACAGAACCATTATCCCTATTGTTGGTTTGTTTTAATTGTTTATTCACGTTCAGCTTTTTGCTGAGTATTGTTCTTACTAGTTTTTTATCGGTTGCACATTAATATTGTATCTTTATTCATTTAAGTAAGTCAAGTTATTATTGTTTTTTATTGTTTTTGATTGGTGGAGAGTTTTTTTTTATGTCACCTTGTTTTTAAAGTTTACATTGATGAATGAACTGAAGTCGGTTTTATTCTTCAAATGTGACAGATCATGTGAAAAGGTTCAGCTACAAACTTTCATAACAATTATTACGTTTCCATGACTCCTGATTTCTTCCTCTGGGTCTCAAACTCTGGTACCAGCGGTGGAACGTGACCTCCCTCTGGTGGTACGTGGAGGAAACTCTGAACTATTTAAATAATAAATAAATTAATTAACATAAAACACTATGAAAATACTACATTTGAAATCAGCTGATGATAAGCATTATTAAGTAATATTTAGTTTGTTTTCATCGCATCATTCGTAAACGAGGTCTCTGCACGCCGAGCTCAAAACTCGTTAGCGATCATGTGATGATGGTTTAACCTCTGGGGAGCAGCACAGACAGAGTTTTGGGTCTGATTAGCAACTTGAGACGCGAGAACAGACAACTGCCGGTGGATCGCACACGGACTGCGCTCAAACATGATTCTACGAACAGAAAGCAGAACACTTCGCACACTGTTAAACACATTGTATGTGCACAAATTATTCATGAACACAAAATGTGTTTAGCTGCTGTATTTACCGGATAAAACAATCGAGATCTGACCTGCAGTAACACCAGAAACAGCCCACACATCTGGGCTGTGGTGCTGACAGCTGCTCGCTCTCAGACGCCACAAAAGCCACATTGATTCCACACAAACACACACACACACACACACACACACACACACACACTCTGATGTCAGCCTTGTTGGAGCCAGGCGGTCCAAGCTGGGAGGAGAGACGGAGCGATTACATAACAGCAGCAGAGCGAGGAGGGATGGAGGAGCACATTGTTGGGAGGAGACAGGATGAGGACGGAGGGAAGGAAACGTAGTGAAGCCTGAAGATGTTTGACATGATTCCTCTGTATATAAATGTTTGAGTTTTAAATGCAGGAGGATGAAGCTGCTCGCGGGGTGTTTGTTGACATTTTCTGTCTCCATCTGCTCCTCCTCCTCCTCCTCCTCCTCCTCCTGCAGGATGCTACACGTTGATGACTATAATTCAGCCAGTTACATCCATCTGGAGCCGTGACGCCACCGCTCGGGGTCTGATGACTCGAGGGAGGTGTGTCAGGATGATGTAAAGACTCCACAACACACACACGTGCAAACATGCTTCCACACACACACACACACACACACACACACACACACACACACAACCTATAAATAGACGTGGGCGTGAGGCTGGAGATTCAGCACAAACACAAAGTCAGGTGAAAAAAGCCAGAGCGAGTATTTTTACTCTCAGCTGAGCGAGCAATCAAAGCTCTGCTCTAATTAGAATTTTAATGAATTTGTTGCCATGCCAACGCCAAGTAGCCTGTTTAAAAGGACCGTACCAACCGTTTTTAATTTTCTGCACTCGGGTCATAGCAAACAATTCGCTTGCAGTATCTGTGCGACTTCAGCAGGACACACACGTGTCCATGAAGCTGCAGCCACGTCACGCCACTTTGCTCTCCAGGGTTCCCACATCTTCTTTAGCGTCAAATTCAAGGTCTTGTCAAGGACTTTCAATGCCAGATTCCCTCAAATTCAGACATCATCAGACACAGATCGTGGTTCGTTAGTAAAGTGAATAAAAGGAAGCGATGCAGCATCACAAACAGCCGTGCACCGTGTTCGACGACACCTCGGACTGGTCCAGTGTTTTTCTTTCGTACTTCGTCATGACAGAGTTAACCAGAGTTCATTTGATGGAAAAAGAAGGTTACACTTCTCTTCCTGAGATTTCCTGTTTGGAGCCACGATTGCAGCATTTTTTCAACCGTTCATTTGAAATCCGCTCACTAACCTGTCGTATCAGGCTGATACTGAAACCAAATATTTAAGGAGACACAAAACTAATTGTAAACGACATTCCAGCGATCACAACATTTATTTTCATTAGTATTTTGATGGTTTAATATGTCTTGAAATTAGGAACCACTGCCTGAATTTAAATTTAAACACCCTCAGATTTATTTTCTATTTCATATTCTGTAGTTTTCACTTCTGCACGTTCAGCGTCGACTGTCAAAGCTGCGTTTTTATTTCAGGGTGTCACAGTGAAGTCTGTTCTTATTCGTCTGCATGTTTACACTGAAGCTCAGTCATGTGTCTTTAATATGCTTTCTCACATTTTGATAGAATAAATGTGACTCCAAAGTGACTTTTTCCTTCAGGGTTCCCACATCAACTTCAAGGACTTTAAGGACTTTCAATTTCCAGCATATTCAAAAGGACCTGACGTGGCATGGTTTGAGACACAGATTGTGGTGAAGTCAGACAGCAGAACGTCGCACTTTACTGATTTCTTTTTTAAACTTTCATCGAGGTCACAGACTTCCCGAGCGCTCGTGGGAACCAGCGGCTCATCCGGAAATCTAAAAACTAAAACGAGCATTAAAACTGCTCAGAAAAACGATTTACAGCGAGGACTCACGCTTAAAAAATGTTAGCGTGGAAGCCGGAGCACCCCAGGGAGTTTTCTTACTGTGATTATGAGTATTGTGCATTGTACTCCACTCCGACCATCATATGCATAATCACATAATAGCACCCTCTGGCTAATTATGGGCTTTAAACGGCAATTTTAAAGCATATTTACAAGTGGAAGCGTCTCTCTGGAGAGTTACAGACGGAGCCACATTTATAACACATTCGACATTTCAGTGTGAGACCACTGCAGACAGACTGACCACACCGGCCGGCTGGGGGTCAGCCCTCAGCGGAGACCCACGGCAGGAAAAAACACATCAGTTCTCCTCAGCACTCACATTTCCTTGCAGAGGACTCCGATGCGCTGGTTCTCCGAGCTGCTGCGCTCCTTCGACAGGCTCAGCTCGTCCTGGAATTTGGAGTTCTGCTGCTTCAAAGCCTCGAGCTGCAGAGGAGCAGACAGACGGAGGAGAGACAGTCAGAAAGGACGTACACAAACAAAAGAACATCACGGCTGAAATGCTGCTGCACTCGGACTGGATTTATTTCTCCTGGTGAGCTGATTCTGACATGATCTGCCCTCGTCAGTGATTTTAATCCTCTCCGGAGTGCAGTCATGTTTCACCTGCATCGCAGCACCAATTACAGCCACGATTACCTCTGAACAAATCGCCGAACTCGAAGGTCATCCTGTGATTTAAAGCGAGTCCTTGTTATTTAAAGAAACACCGGCATTAAGGTCCGTTTGGTAACCAGGACGATGGCAGAAAAACTTAAAGGTGCAGTGCGTAGGTTCAGTGTATTTAGTGACATCTAGAGGTGACGTGTGCAACCGACTGAATACCGCTCACCTCCAAGCATGAAGGATAAACTACAGTGGGTGTGAAAATATCCCTCTGTAGATATAAAAGTCACATTAAGGTAATAAAAAAATAATGATTCTTACTAATTGAGGTTTATACACACACATGAAAACATAGTTATGTGTATGATATTAAACCCTGGACCTTTAAAGCCATCAGGAGAGCAAGAGCTCGTCCAATCCATTAAAACTGTGCAGAATCAGCTGTTAGACACTTCCTGTTTGCAGCGTATCCCCCGATGAACGGACGACGAACACCGGATTATTTTCTAAAACGTAAAAATGTGACGATTCTCAGCCGAGTTCTGTGTTTCAGGAGGATTTATGGACGTTTATTCGAGATAAAATCCACATAAACGTCAGAGCACTTAGAGGTTTATCCGACCGACAGCCCAAAGATATTCAGGTTATCATTATATAAGATGAAGTGTTGTTGCTTTAAAAAGTTGCTGATTGTGGCAACACCCCAAGGTTCGAGGTTAAGACGGCAACCATGAGCCACAGCGACTCTGGTTCGAGTCCAGAGACCTTTGCTGCATCTCGCTCTGTCAGTTTGTAATAAAAACCTTTCACACACACCCATCGATTAAACTTCAATTTAGTTCAGAAGCTGGAAGAGAAAAGAGAAATTCTGGGTCATTAAGAGCGACACAGCACTTTGATATTCCTGATGAGTCAGCAGAGAGCAGGACGCATTCAGTCCACGTGAAACTAAAAATAAAAAGCCAGACAGACGTCAGCGCATCCAACTTCACCTCATGCAAACTTCTCAGAAATCATCAATTCAAAGTGCGAGTCGGACACGTGCGGCTTTAAATCAGCAATGATCAATAATTAATTAACAAGTATGACTTTTAAATCAATGCTTCTGCTGCAACCGGCTTCAGTTTGACAAAATAAAACTTGTGTATAGCTTCACACAGCAAGCTGTCCGACGCGTTACCAGCTGTGGGAGTTTCTGACTTTTTAAAAACACCTCGGTGTTTATCTGCGGAGCGTGCTCACACACACACATGCAGAATGTACACAGGTTATCTGCTGGGTCGCAGGACAGAAGAGAACAAACACACTGCTTCCTGCTTCAGTGACAGAAAACGTCCTTGAGCTGCCGCACACAGTCCCAGTTTCTTACCTGGTAGTGAGGCGAGTAGATGCTGCTGGAGTAACCCTGATGCAGAGCAGCTACGTCCATACCTGCACAGCTCAGCGCTGCTGGATCTCAACGCTACGCTCACTAAACAGCAGCAGCAGCGTTGTTGTTGTTGCTATGCCAGCGTTCAGCTTCTCTCCACAGCAACACGCACAGACTGACACAAGCCGGGCATCAATAAACCAGCAGCTCGTCCCGCCTGCACGCTGCCAGAGGGAAATGGAGAGAGCGTCGCCTGAGCTTCCTCCCTCCCTCCCTCACACACAGTCGGGTTAAAGAAGCTGAGCACTTCCATTATGTAAGCCAGAGTAAGCTCCTCCCCTCCTCTCTGCCTCTCTAACAACATATGTGCACACACACACACACACACACACACACACACACACACACACACACACCTTCATTCAGAGTTTAACGTGGATCACAGAAAACACGAGATGATAAAAACAAGCAGAGATTAATCTCGTTTGTTTGATGTGTCAAACACGACCTGAATGCAGCTCGTTAGCAATTAATCTGTTATTTCCTCGATTAATGGGCTAAAAAAATGTCCATGTGATGCATTTAAACAGCTTTTTAAACGATTATTACTCCAAAACCCAACGGCATTCAGTTTACGGTCACAAAACACTAAGACATCCAGAAGATTTCCACAACTGAGAAGCCAACAGACCAAAAACATCCAGAAATCGAACAGAAGAACTGCAACACAAAACACGTTCATGTTTGTTCTGTGACCGGTTCTGCTCCACGGCCCAAAAATATTCAGTGCAACGACCACAAAGACTGCAACGACCGCAAAGACTGCAACGACCACAAAGACTGCAACGACCGCAAAGACTGCAACGACTGCAACAACCACAAAAACCGCAACGACTGCAAAGACCGAAAAGACCGCAAAGACTGCAAAGACCGCGAAGACTGCAAAGACCACAAAGACTGCAACGACCGCAAAGACTGCAAAGACCACAAAGACTGCAACAACCACAAAAACCGCAACGACTGCAAAGACCGAAAAGACTGCAAAGACTGCAACAACCACAAAAACCGCAACGACTGCAACGACCGCAAAGACTGCAAAGACCGCGAAGACTGCAAAGACCACAAAGACTGCAACGACCGCAAAGACTGCAAAGACCGCAAAGACCGCAAAGACTGCAAAGACTGCAACAACCACAAAAACCGCAACGACGGCAAAGACCGTAAAGACTGCAAAGACTGCAACAACCACAAAAACCGCAACGACCGCAAAGACTGCAAAGACCGCGAAGACTGCAAAGACCACAAAGACTGCAACGACCACAAAGACTGCAAAGACCACAAAGACTGCAAAGACTACAAAGACTGCAACGACCACAAAGACTGCAAAGACCACAAAGACTGCAAAGACCACAAAGACTACAAAGACTGCAACAACCACAAAGACCACAAAGACAGCAACGACCAGTTGGAGACTTTTGTTACATCTTCCTCTTATAAAAGCTTAAAAAAGACAAAAAACAAAGATGGAAAATAACTAAGTGCATTTACTCAAGTGAAGTAAGTATCTCAGAGTTGTACTTAAAGTACAGTACTTGTACTTCACTACATTTTGGAGGCAGTATTAAACTTTCCACTACAGAACTTACTGTTACTTTCCTGACTGGTAATACATCAATAAGACTTTGAATGCAGGACTTTTACTTGTAACAAAGTATTTTTACAGTGCGGTATAAGTACTTTAACCGATGGTAAAAAGACACAAACAATTCATCCACCATCAAGTTCGTTTGATCGTTCAAATCATTTCAGCTGAGGATCAAACAGACGTGTGACAGCACGAGGCGAGAGAGGCCGATCTCAAGTCAGCCGTTCATTAAATACAGCAATGTTCTGTCCAGCCAGGCATCGCATCACACACACACACACACACACACACACACACACACACACACACACACACACACACACACACACGCTGACATGTGCAGTATTACATCACAACCTACAGTAACACGGCTGAGCGGAGACAGATGTGATAAATAAATAATAAATAAATGACGTGTTTGTGTCTGTCATGTACAGAATATTTAAAGTCCACAGAGTCTGCTGTTGGTTCGTGTTTTTCTCTGCGTGTTGTCTGTTTGTTTGTCAAATGTTCTGTTTGTTCTTTACATGTTTGTACAGCAGGAAGTTCATTTCTCGTGTTCATTTTTAAATCCTTTAGAAGCAGCTCAAAGTTTTTTCAAACTTGTTTTTTTTCCATGCTCAGTTCTTTATGTTTTCTTTATATTTTAACAATTTGCTCGTGTAAAACTCTTTGTGACCTCGCTCTGTGAACGCTGCTTTACTAAACACGCTTATTTTTATCTGCACAATAACAGTACACTGAAGAAACGAATACCTAATCATCTTTATTTATCTAAAAGTTCTGCAGTTTGTCACACTGTGATGAGGCTGTAAGCAGATACGATGAAACATCTGTAACTGCTGCATATTTATACAATTCATGTGATAAATATGATCAATACAGTTTTTAATTAATCTATTTAAGTTTCACTCCTCATAAAAACTCAGCAAACCCGACCTGATGAAGGCCATGGAATGCAGCTGAAAGACGTTTATTATATTTTATAATTAAAATATATAACATTATATAATCTGCCTTCAGGTCTACTAGATCTACTGTTTATAGACCTGTTACAGATCAATTATACTGACAAACTGGAAAGTAATTACTTTTACTCAAGTACTGTACTTAAGTACAATTTTTAAATACTTTACTCGAGTATTTCCATTTTCTGCTACGTTATACTTCAACTCTACTTCACTTCAGAGGCAGATACTGCACTTTGTACTGAGTTTGATTTAAATCCTGACGTTCTCAGACGTTTCTCCTTAAATCACCAAGAACAGCACACGCAGGCCCATGCCCGAGGTGACTAAAACAAACACCCCCAAACAGAAAGCATGTTCACATGTCTAATCTGCTCTCTGTTTCTCTGGCTGTCATGATGCCGACTGATCTCACCGAGTGGAGATGAATGCAGGCGAGGCGAGAGGGCAGCAGAGAGCTGCAGACGGCAGGTGGAGCGCGGGTGGAGGAGCGGCGGCGTGGATTTTAATCAAAATAAATAAAAGAGGTACAGACGGTGGTGAGATGTGGACGTGAGAGGAGAGAGAGGGTGAAAGAAGGGAGGGATGAGTTCACGGTGTTTCATGTGCGGCTGATTAAATGCGATCACATGTCACATGTGCTCGGCGGAGGGTCCTGATGTGAATACGTAATAAAAATCTCTGCAGGCTACAAATGATTAAACTAATGCACGTGCAAATCCTTTCACGGGGCTGCGCACACGTGAACGCACAGACGTACATCAAGCTTTGGATTGGATGAAGCAGTGTGCACTGCTCTAATAAAGTGTTTGTCTGTAACTGTAATGTCAGCTACAAAAGTCCAAACTAGGAACTTTCAAGACGTGAGGCTACATGTGGCAGAGGCCATCTGGGAATACCGTTTCCATGAGAGGGTGTACACACGGTACATGTCAAAGTTACGTCAGTTTCCTGACAGATCGTTGCCAAAAGCTGTTTTCCTTGAGGCTCACCTGTGTCTGCAGTGTCTTCTTCTCATTCGTCAGCTGCTCCAGCGACAGCGCTGTCCTCTCCGACTTCTCAGTGGCCTAGGAAACAAACATATGAATAATATTTATCTACACGTGGTGCGATAACGGGCACGTTTGTTTAGAACGCATGAACTGTGTCTCATCCTGTCATCTGTTCTGTAAACAGATGGACTGATATCTACTGATTTACCATCCCAGAGCTGTATTTTTACATTTATGTAACATTTTTTTGGCCACTTGGGGGCAGCAGAATCAAACTTTAAACACAACATTGACATATTATCGCCTTATAAAGCTGATACTTTGAACTTTGTCGGCAAACAGTTGTTTCTTTAGACATCCAGCAACATTATCATTCATTTAGAGTCTTTTAGGTCTATTTGTTGGGTTGGAGCTAAAACAAAAAGCTGAAAGATGCTAAAACGTCTATCAGCAGGGTTGTGTGTTGGTTCTCTGAGGGTTTGAGACCCTCACACTGCAGAAAGTAGTCTGTAAATGTAGAAATATAATTTTTCTGATGTGTGGTACAAAAGGCACAAAATGCTCAAGTCTAATCGGACATTAGCGCTTTAAAAAAACAACATTGTTGCATTAATAGAGCGGAGAGATCAGAGGTCATTAGAAATCTTGGTTAAAAAAGGAAAGACGGCTCTTTACTGAGTCAGCCATCGAGCTTGTTCAGCTGTTTCTCGTTTTAATCCGTTTGTACAGAGCTCCGTGAAGTGAGAGCAAAAGTATGAACACTGACGTTAGAGGAAGAGAACAAAACACTCTTAAAACCGCTCAGATGTTTCACGTCTGCTAAAACACAAGCGCATAAATACTAAATGAGCAGAGTGTTTCTGTGGCTTCAAACACACCACAGAGTTTCTTTAAAGTTACACAAAGAAGGCGCGTAAGAATACAGAATGTTAACATATTAATAAACAGTATTTAAAGGTCCCCTTAAAGTCCGACTATTTTATTTCTGAGTAAAACACATAAATATATACAGTAAACGCAGTTTAAAGCAGCAACGTCCAAAGCTTAAAAAAACTGCAGTTCCTCTAACGTCCACCTGAGGCTGGCTCCAGAAGTGAGTCAGTCTCCATAAGTCCCCATGTCCAAATGTCCAACTTCACAGCAGAAATAAACATGTTTACAGCCTGGTACAAAAAACAGTTTTGGTCTCTGTAGCTAATTTCCCCGTTCATGACAACTGTACTGAGGGTGAATTTATATACAACTCACCTGTTCACATTATATTAAGGCTTAAAGTTATGCAAGATTAAGAGCGGGGACGCTTTCATTGACAGGATTTCAGATAAGCCAGGAGGCGGAAGACGCAGGAGTCTATCAAACATTTGCAAAACATTTTATTAAAATGTTTTAGAAGCTGCATTGTTTACGTTGGCTTGCAGATTCTTCAGAGTTTAGTTTATTATTATAAATTACTGTTTATGTTCACGTCTACTTTAAAACTTCATATAATTGTTTCTTTCTTTCTTTAGTGGGTGTTTCATTTTACACTTGAACAAATCACGATGACGAGCAGCTGACAGACTGAGTAGATTTATGAAATAAGAATGAGAGTTTGATGTTTTTAACAGCATCAACACAGCCTGAGGCCGTCGGCAGCTTTCGAGGAACTCTGAATGAAATGAAGGATGGTTTATTAAAGGAAAGGCTACTTCAACGATTTAGTTGTGACATTTTTCAGCGTTTCCTTCCAAGAGCACCACAAACAACTCGTTTTAGTCTGCGAGCAGCCTGACTGAGCTATCTCGGTGAGAATCAGCAAATGCCAACACGCTGATTCATCGTCTACAAACGTTATCCGACCGTTAGCGGCAGTCAGAGCCGTGACTTCGACTCTGTTCAGAGACAGAAGTTCTCCGGCTCTTTTGTGTGCGGTGTCAACACAACAATACAGAGACTGTTGACATCCTTAAGGCGTGATGTCAGCAGCAGCAGCAAACTGTGTCCAGAGACAAAGCTCTAAAAACCCCACAGTGCACGACCTGCATACATGGAGGATTCAGCTGCTAAAGATTCAGACAGAGCTCAAAGGGAGTGAATGGTAAATGGACTTATATAGCGCCTTATATACACTTTTCACACACATTCATACACTGATGGCTTTGGCTGCCATGCAAGGTGCCAACTGCTCATCAGTTTGAGGACCTCACACACCGACGGCACAGCCTTCGGGTTCAGTATCTTGCCCAAGGACACTTCGACATGCAGACTGGAGGGGATCGAACCGGGGATCTTCTGATTAGTGGACGACCCACTTGTTTATCCAAAGCTATGTAAATAAACGACTCCAACAACGCCTTATCAACTTTAAAGGTGATGATATGTCAGTGTTGATGTTCATGACTTCTTTCTGCTGCCCACAAGTGGCCAAAAACAAAAATCTGCAGGTTCAAGTGAAAGTACAAATGTTTCATCGGTTAAAACTGAATCTGAGGGGTCGTGATGATTAACGGGAAAGGAAGGAAGGAAACACAAAGTCCTGATACACAAATCTGTCGCTTCGTTTTTTGGACTTTTCTGCCATTATAGATAATTTACTTTTTTTTGTTCTGAGGGGTGACAAGGCAGCTAACATGTTGGGGTCCTCTGGTTACAGCGATCACGCAGGTTTTTCCATTCATTTGAGCGGTGGTAGAGCGTTTTGTCCGCCAGAAAACACAACGACCTGCGGAGAGTCGGACCGAACTTTTGCAGCCCGACATCATGCTGTGGACGTTAATCAGAAAACTAGAATGAAATCTGGTTGTTTTAGTCAAGATTGTGCTAAAATAGATTTATATATAAGTTCCCTGTTAAGGCCCAACCTCCAAATTCCTGCTTTGTTCCCATTAATTCCCATGGAAAGTTCCAACTTTAAAAAATTTCCAGAATTTTGCAACCCTTGTTGTTTTGTTTCTTTCATGAAGCAGCTTCTAAATCTGAGTCTGACTGAAATTCAGCTGTAAATAGAAACACAAAGAAGTTTCATGTCCTTTCCACAACAGCGGCTTAGTGACACAGACAGTGAATGAGAGTGAGCGAGCGCTGGCCTCGATGAAACTGGTTCATCGCAGAATTTAAAGGTTCTTTCCTGATTGTTTCATATAGACACTCTCCCAGCAGCTGATCCTGTCCGAACATACTCTCAGTCTTTAACAACGTGTTGTATTTTATGACCTCGTGTTTTATGTAATGTGGCACTAAAACATTCATCACCACACATTAAAGTAAACACCCAAGAGACACAAAACATCCCGACTTAAATACAACTGTGTCAAATATTAATCTGAAAAGTAACAACATCAGTATCTAAAGTATGAAGTCACACAGACGCCTACCTGTGTCAGCTCCTTCTCTCTGCACTCGCCCTCCTCCTTCAGGGTCTGATAGTCTTTCTTTGACTGCTCCACACTCTGCTCCAGTTCTGACAGGAGGCAAAACATCGACTGTAGCAACAGAAAAATAAATCAAACACAGCGAAGACGCGTCTGACGTGCTCACCTTGCATGGTCTTTGCCGTCCTCCTCTTCTCCTCCTCGGCCGTCTCCAGCTTCTCTCTCTGAAATGGAGAAACGTCGGGCTTGACTCGGAGCTAATCGCTCACATAGTAACATTCTTGTAGCTTGAGCTAACCGGAGGATAATGAGCGGACGCAGAAAACATGCGAGGTTTGTGGATGAAATGCTTCTCTTAATGAGGCCACGTCTTTACAATGCCCACGAGCAAGAACACGTCACAGTGCAAAACAAACACATGTACAGTTACAGAGTGGACGCTCGCAGACTGCCGGCCGGGGGAGTCAGACATAATCACAGCTGTTAGAATGAAAACAATTAGTGCAGATGTTGATCAGCTGCAAAATTAATCAACTATTTAAAACCTGACACACTTTCTGGAAACTTTCCATGGGAAGTATTTTAGAAATATTCCAAATCGGAAACTCCATGGGAGTTATGGAATTTATGGTAATTAAGTGTAAATTAGGGGTAATTCAAACAAACTGTATCTTATGTGTCTTCAACAGTCTCTGTGTGCTCTGGGCTCTAAAGTGTGGTCCAGGTACAGAAATCACCTGTGCAGGTAGGGGGCGTGGCCTCAGTGAGCAGTGTGCTATGTGCATGTGACTGAGGAACAGCAGATATTCGAGTGTACCTGTTGTTTTAGTCAAGATGATGCTAAAATAGATTTTCCCAACTATATTTAAGTTTCCTGTTAAAGAGCCAACCTTCAATTTAAATGTAAATTCCCAGTTTGTTCCCATTTATTCCCATAAATTCCTGTTAATTCCCATACATTCCCATTATTTCCAATAAATTCCCATAAGTTCCATGTTAAAAGGGCCAACCTTCAATTGAGTAAAATTCCAGTTTATTCCCATAAATTCCTGTTAATTCCCATGGAAAGTTTCCAAGTTTGAATGCGGGACGAAGCTGTTTAGAGTGAGGTAACTTTATATCTACAATATAAAAAATATACAGTTTAAAAAAGGAAGTTTCGTGACCCCACATGAAGCTTTCGTGACCCCTACGGCTGGTCGGGACCCTCAGGTTTGGAACCAGCGCACTACAGCACGAAAGGTGTATTAATCCAACATGTAAAATAGTCCCTGAACGAATGCACGTCCCCCTGTTTGTTTTCTAATTCAGCGCTATCTTCCATCTGTTTACTCGTGATCGCCACGTCCTGAGTCTCGTCCTTTCTCACCAGGCTGGTCAGCTGTTGCTCCAGAGAGCTCTTGTCCTGCTGTAGAGACTGGAGCTCTTTCTGTTTGCTCTCCACGTCGACACTCAGCTCGCTGATCTGTCGAGGACACACGGTATAGAACGTACAGTGTTACGTATGTGCATGTGAGTGCAGCCGTGAATTATTCATCTTCACAGTGGCTTTAACAAACCAAACATAAAGAGGACGTATTCATATTTACATTACGGGATAAAAGTAGGGTTGTAAATAGAAATGACAGTTTTACATCGTGCCATAAATTAAAAATCTATTTTACAAGCAGCTGCTGCTGAACGAACCAGCTGACGCTCTCCACAAACCTTCTTCTCCTGAGACTGAGCCTGGGCCTTCAGGCTGCTGATCTGCTTCTCGGACAGAGACGCGGCGTCCTCCTTCTGCTGCGACGCCCGGAGCCTGAGCTGGAGGTCCGCCACCTCCCTTTCCAGCTCCATGATCCTGGAGCGCTCAGACACCGTGGCCACCTACGGCGGAGCATGTAAGAAAGGAGGCATGAAGGCAAAGAGGAGGCAGAGGAGAGGACAGAGGAAACCTGGGCTGTGTGGTGTGAACAAAGTGTGACTGCTTTAACCTGATCACATGAAATCTGACTATAACTAACAACTATTTATATATTATTGATTCTTTCCTGATACTTTTTTGTCTGTAAAACATCAGAGAATTGTAAAAAGAAACGTTAACAACGATCTAGTTTGTTATAAATGTATGGAGTAGATAAATTAGGATGTTTAAAGAGTTACTATATCAGAATAAAACCATTTATCTCAGACTCCTCGACGTTTCAGTATAATACAATAAGCAGCACAAGAAGAACAAACACTTCCACAGTTTTCTACTGAATAAAACCTTCAGGAACATCGTCTCTTTTTTTTTGGGATATATTTGCTTCATCAGGAGGACCAGAGCGTCGTCTGAACCACCGACAGAGAATCTGGTGCGGGCAGCGATTCACCGTCTTACTGCAGACTGAGACTTTGACTCGTCAAACAGGTCAAAGGTTTTTAACCTTCTGGTTAAAGAGTAAAAGGATGGCAGTGTTGTACATTTTTCTGTCTGTCAATGAATCCCATGAAAAGACCAAAACCAACAGCGAATGTGTGTGTGTGTGTGTGTGTGTGTATAAATGTGTAACATATTTTGTTTGATGTAACAATAACAGAACAAACTGATAAACTGTTATGATAACAGTTATCCTAAATAATGAACGCAATAACTGCAGGAAGATTAACTTATTATTTAAATATTGCATCAGAGATGAAGTCTTCTTGATATTTCAGGAACTTTTTATACAATACTCTGTCTGTATTACCTATTTATTTACTTCTTAACAATCATGCTTCTTCTCTGACAGATTTAGTGTTTTCTTCTCACTTTTCTATGACTGTTACATCTTTTTAGGTTGTTTTACCTGCGTCCTTCTCTAATACAGGAAGCCCACAAAGCTTTGGCGACCCCTAGAGGTTTGAACCAGTGCACTAGAGCAGTGTTTTTCAATCCTGGTCCTCAGGGGGAACACTGACCTGCATGTTTTAGATGTTTCCTGCTCCAACACACCTGATTTAAATGAGTGGCTCGTTATCAGGCCACTGCAGAGCTCGATGACGATCGTTTGAATCAGGTGTGTTGGAGCAGGAAACATCTAAAACATGCAGGGCAGTGTTCCCCTGGAGGACCAGGATTGAAAAACACTGCATTCGAGCACCAAATGTGTATCAATCCACCGCTGAAAATAGTCCCTAACGAATGCACAATTTCCTCCTGTTGGGTTTTAAAAACTACAGTTTTAGTAACATGATTGAGCCGCCTTTAAAAAATTAAACTACATATTTATGAACAGTTTTTTTAAGTTTGATGTCTTCGGTAGAAACCTGTGGATACACTGTGGGTGCAGGAAGCTGTGAAGTCTAAAAGGGACGAGGCTAACACATCGTTGGTTTTGAATTTTTCATGGGATTTGCTGAAGAAGAAAAACGAAGGCCGACATCGTCAGAAGCACAGGCATTTCCAAACTCTATCATTTGAAAAAAAGAAAATAAACTCTCATGCACGCATGCATAACTCTGAGTATGGTAGACCTGGTTATTAGAGAAGCTCAAGGCCGATGAGATGTTAATGTCCCTACGCCAGAGCTAATCGTCTGCTAGGCCACGTGGGAAGAAACTCGTGATTAATCTGACAATTTGCATCGCTGCGGTTCCTTCGATATATTCTGTACATCATTATTAGACCTAGTGGAGGAGGAGAGGGAAAGTACGTCACTCAGTCCGGCTGTGGGACCGGGACTGCCAGCATTACCCTAGTGTCCTCTAAATCCCTCTGGAGTTTTTCAGCTTTGGTCTTTTCAAAGAGCAGGCTCTGCTCAAGCTCCTTTATGTGGGCATGCTCCAGTCTGGTCTGCGTCTGTTAGTAAGAGAGAGCAGGAAGAGAAGGAGAACAAACACCAATGCAACACTGACATGCCAGCTTTGTGCCAACGGACAGAGAGAAGACAGGACTTTAAAGAGAAGGCCAGGAAGTAAGAAGAGCACTGACGGCTTCAGCATTTCAATGACATCAGTCGGCCGTGAACAAAGGAGAAGATTATCTGCTCGTTCTGCTCTGAGGAACATCAGGGGTTAATTATTTCAATCATCTCATTCTGACTCTCAGATTTATTTCTCCTCTACCGCCGCTTGTTTGCTGTGAATCCTCTGATGGGTGAAGGGAGATGCAGACGAGAGAGAGGAAGATGAAAGCGTGACGGCGAGGCAAGACAAGAAACGGGCATGTGGACGGAAAAGATGACGAGAAGGAAGGATGGTGATTCAAAGCGCCGCAGATGGGTGGAAAAATCTGAGAGGAAGGGTGAGTGAATTAAGCATGAATGAATAAATCAAATGAGCGGGAGGAAAAGACGTGAACAGGAGAGCAGATGAATGATTCAAAGAGTGCAGGAGAAGGAAGAACCTTAGACAGAATGACTGACTTAATCATCAGATCTCAAAACTCAAAGCGGTAATGCGAGTTAGTGCAGAATATCTGAACGTTTTAAAGATGTTTAAAGGGGACAGTCCTCAGAATCGTCCTCTCACCTGTGGTCCAGATCGACTTGGTGTGCGCTGAAGTTTGGAGATATCGACCGCAGACATGTCTGCCTTCGCTGGTTTGTCGGTTTGTGGCTGCTCAAAGCGCCAAAACGGCAACAGCAACGTGTCTTTCCAGGAAATTATGACTCGAGATAATCCACAGAAGATGTTGTGAGCAGTTTGATGTAGGAACTAGTTTCTTTCTACCGAACTACACCCACCAACCGTAGACAGAAACACGCATCTTCTCATGGACGAGAGGCGTACAAACATCAACAACGTCCTCGGTTTAGACAGATAGGAACTATCTCATCCTGTTGGGGATAGAATATGGATTAAAGATTATTTTGGGGGGCTTTATGAACTTTTATTTTGACAGTAAAGAGCCACAAGTCAGAATCAAACCCTGGGACTTTGTGCATGGGGCACTCGTCCATGAGAAGACGGTGATACGGTTGGTGGGTGTAACTCACGGAAACATCTTGAGTAAACGGGTCACGATTTCTGGAAAGAGACGTTCGTGTCGAGTTTTTAAAACTTATATATTTTGTGTATTTATATCCAAGAGGAGGCAGACATCTCTACAACTGATACACAGGTGAGGAAAAAGATCCGATTTTGGGGTGAACTGTCCCTTTAATGTGGCATTCAACAACATATGAACAGAGCAAGTAGAAACAAAAGAGATCCTGACACTCGTACACAGGAGAGCGCGAGGTCGACAGTATTTGTGTGATCACATCATCCTAGCCTGACAAGTTTAAAGCTGCAGTGAGTGAGAGAGAAGCTCGAGTTACCTCCAGGTCTCCTTTGGTGATGCACGCTTCCTCCACACGAAACTGCAGATCTTCCACTTTTCTGTCAAACAGAAAAACATCTCAGACAGAAACGTGAAACTGGACTGTGTCACGTCACGTCAGGTCAAGTCAGACCACCCACCTCTTCTCCTCCTCCAGCTGGTTGAGCAGCTCCACCTTGTCTCGATCTGCTGCCTCCACCAGCGAACGCAGCTGATCCAACTTCGCCTCCATCTCCACCGCGTACTGTAACACACGGAGTGAAGAGCGCTCAGCGTGAGACGGTCAATGCAAACTTCATTTAGGGAGCTGCAGTGCAGCGAATACACAGCTATGTGTCGCTAAATCCAGAATTCTGTCTTGATTCATAAGTTTGTTTCTTTTTCTGTGTCCGACCTGATCCTGTCCTTTCCTCAGCAGCGTCAGCTCCTGCTGGACTTCTCCGGCGTGGCTCGTCGCCTTCGCCACCTCGCACCTCTCCAGGTCTCTCTCGGCCAGCAGCTGTTCGATGTGCTGCTGCTTCTCCTTCAGAGCCTCCTGCAGCGCCGTGGTGCCGGAGATCTTACGAGCGTAGCGGGCAGACGTCTCCGTCAGCTGGAGGAGATTCACATTTAACATTTTGTTTGTTATTTGATATTGATGTATTAATATTGTAACACACTGAGGTTAGGATGCAAGAACAACACGAGGTACTCTTCATATTTTAAATTTGACTGACATCAAGCGAGCAGACAGGAAACAAATTAAATCCAGCACGTTCAATTTAAACATTTTATGACTCGACAAATACGTTTATTCAAAATACTTCCTCATCGTGCTGATAAAAAAACCACATAAATCTGAAAACGTATTCAATGTAACAAATCAGCACGGCGTCAGCGTTAACCTGTCCAGAGCACAGAGTTCTGTTTGTGCTCGGCGTGGGAGGAAAGAAAAGGTCACCTGCGTGACCTGAACTCTTTGTTCTGTTGTCACAACATTCGATATCGGCACAATGTCTTGATTTGTTTTCTGTGTCGTGGGTTAAAGTTTCTGTTTCCTGTCTCACGTTTGTGTTTGAAGTGTTTAAAGGAACACATTGGACCTCTCGTGTTTCGAGGAGCGGAGCTGTGTTTATATTTCTGACATTTACACTGTATCACGTGTTCTTTTGCTCTTAGTATGCTTGACAGAAATTACCAGTCCTGCTCGGCTGGGCTTGCCGCCGATGGAGGAGGTGGCAGAGCTGAGCGAGCTGATGGAGGAAGCACTCGGGCTCTTCTTCAGGGTGGACCTCCTCCGTGAGCTCTTGGCCTTGGTGGGCGTGGTGCAGGGGAAGCCGATTCGTGTCACCTTGTGGACGGGAGCGAACAGGCCGTACCTGGGCATGCACTGGAAGTATCTAAGAGGAGAGCAGCTGGTTCAGGAGCAGCTCCTGTGTACGTTCATGTCTGATTGTTAGAAACAGATCGCGGCTTTACCTCGTCCCCGCGACAGCTCCGTCATTCTTGCCGAGCGGTTCGTCTAGCTCCACTCCACACCAGTCTCCTTTGGCAAAGTCGGTCTCTCCCAGAAACCGGACCACTCCTGCCTTTGTGCCGCCGACCTACACGCAAAGAAAGTTCAGTTTACCGTTTTTAAAATGTATTCACAATCAAGGTCTTGGCTGTGTGCTCATGGTGTCCTGTGGCCGACTGGCTTACCCACTCATCCAGTATTTATAGCTGAACTCCTCTGACCAACACTCAACACAGTTTGAGTAAGCATATTTGATACTTAAGTGGAGTCAGGTTTATGTTGACGCAGCATCTCTGCACCAGTAACTACATCACAGCGTAACTCAGAAATGCTTTGCAGGCTGTGATGTGCAGGCGACACTCTCACACAGCGGTAAACATTTTGGCTCCACCTGCATTTATATTTTAGAAAATAAAATAGGTATAAATAGGTACTGTTATAAGAGTAGAGTAGTTCCCTTGGTAAATAGAGAAGTGCGTAAGGCGTGAGGTGTGTACGGAGCAGTAGGTTGGCGGTAGGAGCTTGGTTCATTAAATAAAAGTCTGCTGTGTCTCAAAGTTAGGCCCAGAGCTCCTGTATGTGTCATTCAACCCGTCTGCCCTGCACTGTGCTGGCCATCCACAGTCCGTCAGCCGAGCGGGAAAGGTTAACACTCGGATCAGAAGCTGAGACTTTGCTTCTAATATCTGCCAGAGAAAGCTGTGATGGATGACTGTGTGTCGCCGAGGCTCGGAGAGGAGCAGACGCCTCCACCTTTGATTGGTTGATCTAAACTCCTGTCTGGAAAGGTCATTTAATATCGCTGGATCTTGTCATTGTTGTGACACGTTGGTCTCACAGACGTAGTTTTTTGTTTACTGAAATGATTTCCATTGTCTGATTTCTTTTCTTTACGTTGTTCTCGATCTAAACGTGACACTGCTTCCTCACAGACACATTTTAACACCAATCTACAGTGTAATCCAAAGAACGCATGCAAACCAGGTGAACACGGAGCTTCTTACCAGCACTCGGTCTCCCAGCCTCAGCTCCCTCTTCATCTTCTTGGTGGAGTCGGGGTCTGAGATGTTCGACACCGACTCGCTGGACGTGAGCATTCGGTTAAGTGCGGCGCTCGTCTTTATGCTGGTGCCCTGAACTGAACAGAGATTTTAGTTTCAGTCGTGGATCGAGCAAACAGCAGGACGCTGTTTTCTGTGTTTCCACTGAGAAACACCGTCTTACCTGTTGAGGTAGTGCCAGCAGGTGCGGGCTCGCTCGGTGCCGTTGCTCCTGGTGCTGGACTGGCCTGCCTCCCGTTCTCCTCCTTCTCTGGCAGTGCGGTCTTGGAGAGCTTCGAAGGCCGCGTGAAAATCCCTTTACCATCCTCGCACTGGAAGTACCGGACTCCCGCCACGGACCCGTCATTCTTCCCGATAGGCTCGTCCAGCACGATGCCCGCCCACTGCCCGGGAGCGAACTGCGTGCCCCCGATGAACTGCACGTAGCCGGGCTTGTTGCCGTTGACCCAGACTCTCTCTCCGATCTGGAAGTCCGCACTTCCCTCCTGGGTCGGGGACGTCACACTGCCGGGGGACTTCTCAGGAGGAACGGGCTTTGGAGCGCCTGCAGGCACAGTTATGTTTTAGTTACAGAGATGCTCCTCCTATATTTGATCTAATCTGTCATTTTAATTTCTCTAATCTTGTATTTTCATTGTGGCAGTAATCGTTTCAAGTTCAACTGATGATTATTTTCATTATCTGCTCATCATGTCTTGTAGAAAATGTCCATCGCAAGTTTTTATGTCTTGTTTTGTCTGACAAACAAATCCCAAAAATATTTATCGTAGGAAGTGAAAACCAGAAAATATTTACATGTGAGAAGCTGAAATGACTTTCATTCAACTAATTGATTAATTAATGAATCATTTCAGCTCTGGATGAGAATAATGTGAATTTCCCACCTTCCTCTCGTTGGTGAACTGTAATAATTGAACTTTTTAATCTCAGTTTCTGTGACAGGTTTTGAAACAAGAGTCAGTCAGTGAAGAAGCTGATTAAAGGATGGAAACCGTCCATGTCTTCAAAGCTGCGTGATATTACCGTCATTCATATTAATTTTTTACTCACAAATGTTCGTACCGGACGATGGAGACGTCTTTGTTGGGACCCCGGATGGACGGCTGATTTTACTCGGGGGTTTGAGCCCGCTGACCTTGCCTGGTGTACTCATGGTTCCTTGTTTGTCCATGATGGGTAGGGAGGACTAGGCCTTCCCCACCACCCCACAAAGTCCCAATGTGATGGAAAGGAGCTGGAAAAGACCAAAAACGACGTCACCATGAGTCAAAGTATAAAACAACATTCTGATGAAACACGATGAGGATGGAGTGATACCAACTGGTACCATGAGTTTATAAAACAGAGAAGCTAATACTTATAATAAACAATTATTCAACCATTTAAACAGCTGCTGATTCTTTTTCTGTTGATCGACTAGTCAATTAATAAAATTATATTTTGATTCAACATCAAAACTTCCACTGCCTTCAAACATTACACCCTGGTATAACAGACAAGTCACAGCTCACTGTTTATGACCAAACTATTTATTTTCACCCGTGTAATAAACGTGGCGTCCAGCTGGACTCGTGTCTTCACGGCTCAGCGAAAGCTGATGCTGATTTTCCACCTCAGACACCAAACTGAGACATTCCTCCGTCTCAAAGATCATCTGTAGGTGTTTGGTCTGACTGGGCTCCCTTTTTATTCAGAAAACAGACGGTTCACTGAGAGAGAGAGAGGCCAGGTCAGGACAGACGTTATGTTTCACTCTGCACTCACAGATTCAGCATCCAACTATTTAAAGTAAAAAAAATAAAGCAGAATTTTATCAAGTTTTAATTATTTTATTGAACACTATCATGTAGTCCACGAGCTCAAATGTGTGGCTTCAACAGTCTCTGTGTGCTCTGGGCTCTAAAGTGTGGTCCAGGTACAGAAATCACCTGTACAGGTAGGGGGGCGTGGCCTCAATAGCCCTGCAGTAAGCAGTGATTATGCTAAAATTCAAATTAAGTTCTTATCTTTTAGGTGAATGATGGGAGCCAGCTCCAGTACATGAGCCGTTGAGTGATAGTAGAAAAAGAAGCAGCATTCGGACCTTCAAAAAAATTTAAAACACAAAGGCAAAAGCCAAGCTGTCGTATCAAGCAAGGTCCACAAACAACCTTCACAGACACATGAGAACTGTGCATCCAACTGTGCATTTTTAAAGGTTTTATAGGTGTTTCAATCTGCTTTGTGTAGCAGAGCAAGTTAGTGCATTCAATGGGCGGTTTCAGAGAGTTACAAGGTAACAAAGGTACAAAGTAAATGCAATGAAAACAACTGGCTACAGCAATTTATTGATATTAAAACATGTAATTTTTACTTTTGAATGATCCAGTACACAGGATGTTTTGAATATATACATGATATATGTGTACACATACAACTCATAAGTCAAATCAGCGCTAAATCTGATCTGGTAACATGAAAAACTGTTTTGGAGCTGAAAGAGTCGGCACTTCTTGATGAGCTGAGTCAAATGAACTGACTCCCTAAAAAGAACGAACTTCCCATCACTAACTCTACGCCTCACGATGATAACCAGGTAAACAGGAGCAGCCTTGTGTCCGCTGTAACATCACCTCAACAAGGCTGATCCCTCCTGCCCAAAACAACAAGCAGCCGAAAGAGTCGGCTCTTCGTGATGAGCTGAGTCAAAAGATCCGACTCCCTAAAAAGAACCGAACTTCCCATCACTAACTGTATGCCTCATGATGATAACTAGGTAAACAGGTTGACGTGATGTTACAGCGGACACACAGCTGCTCCCTACTGCCCAAGCCGGTGCTGCCAGACCAAAACAACAAGCAGCCGAAAAGCCGAAAGCTCTTCTTGGTGAGCTGAGTCAAATGATCCGACTCCCTAAAAAGAACCGAACTTCCCATCACTACTAACCAGGTAAACAGGAGCAGCCTTGTGTCCGCTGTAACATCACCTCAACACGGCTGCTCCCGCCCTCCCGAGCCGGTACTGCCAGACCAAAACAACAAAGATTCTTGGTGAGCTGAGTCAAAAGATCCGACTCTCTAAAAAGAACCGAACTTCCCATCACTAACTGTATGCCTCATGATGATAACCAGGTAAATATGTGTTAGACCAAAACAACAAGCAGCCGAAAGAGTCGGCTCTTCTTGATGAGCTGAGTCAAATGATCCGACTCCCTAAAAAAAAAAAAACTTCCCATCACTAACTCTATGCCTCATGATAATAACCAGGTAAACAGGAGCAGCCTTGTGTCCGCTGTAACATCACATCAACACGGCTGATCCCTCCCTCCCACCCAAGCCGGTGCTACCAGACCAAAACAACAAGCAGCCGAAAGAGTTGGCTCTTCTTGATGAGCTGAGTCAAATGATCCGACTCCCTAAAAAGAACCGAACTTCCCATCAGTACTAACCAGGTAAACAGGAGCAGCCTTGTGTCCGCTGTAACATCACCTCAACACGGCTGCTCCCTCCTGCCCAAAACAACAAGCAGCCGAAAGAGTCGGCTCTTCTTGATGAGCTGAGTCAAAAGATCCGACTCCCTAAAAAGAACCGAATTCCCATCAGTACTAACCAGGTAAACAGGAGCAGCCTTGTGTCCGCTGTAACATCACCTCAACACGGCTGCTCCCTCCCGCCCGAGCCGGTGCTGCCAGACCAAAACAACAAAGAGTCGGCTCTTCTTGGTGAGCTGAGTCAAAAGATCCGACTCCCTAAAAAGAACCGAACTTCCCATCAGTACTAACCAGGTAAACAGGAGCAGCCTTGTGTCCGCTGTAACATCACCTCAACACGGCTGCTCCCTCCCGCCCGAGCCGGTACTGCCACACCAAAACAACAAGCACACCTTGATCCTCTTTCGGTTTAAATCTAAGAACCATGGATGCAGAAATCACAGCTGACAGGCGGGTGAAGCTGGGACCGGCCCCGGCGGGTGTTTGTTTGTGTCTGGGCTGGGCTCTCTGGAATAACTTGGGGTGTAACACTTCTTCCAACAGCCTCTTACACATTTAATAACACAAAGCCGGTATAATTTGATTAAACATGTTGCTCAGCGGTGCTTAAACTTGTTATTTTTCAGGTTTTATATCTGTGTCGCTCAGAGGCTCCAACTGCCAACGTTAGCCGGGCTAGCTTGGGGGAAAAACCCCGAATAAAGGCGAATAAAGACAGACAGGTGCGGGAAGAGTTGTTGTGGAAGCTTACTTTGTCTCTCTCGGTGAACTGGGTCTCGGTAAACGGATGCTGCGGGTCGGGTTCGGTCGGTGTAGCGGGAACTCGCTGCTCGGCACCGTTACATGTTTTTCCTAGCCCAGCCCGATGACGTCACCGTGGGAACCAATGCCGCCTTCACGGGACCGAACGAAAGCTCGGACATCCGAGTATCGACGTGTTGAACAAAACAATTTCTTCAAGTAAAAATGACATGTATTATGTCATGAGTTAGAAATATTATTTATTATGGAAAACACAATGTAACAGCATGCAAAGAATGTCAATATGAAATAAATTGCTTTTATAGTATCAGTTGGAAATTAAAGGTCCGGTGTGTCTATTTTACAAAATATAATAAGTAACTTTTGGATAAAACAAACTGATTTTTTTTGCCTTTTTACAAGGCAAGTAATGATTTAAAATAAAATTCAAAAATACAAAACACATTCAAATTGTAAATGGGACCCCCGAGGAAGCCAAGGTATTTAGCATCAGGAATATTGCCGATAAATTCCAATGACCTTCATGAACTACACTACAGCTGCTGAAACAGTGATCATCGTGATCTGGACTGGACTCTGAGGTAACAATTCAGAACACAACCATGACAGACAAGGACAGAAATCACATTACATCCAGGGAATATAAGAACAAGATATACTTTATTAATCCCCTCATCTGGGAAATTCTTTTTTCACTCAATTTTTTTATTTACATGCATTTTTAACCACAAACACACATACAGTACAAGTACAAGGCTCATAGACATGCAAATGTGGACAGAGGTGGTGGAGTGATAAGCAGCCAGCCAGACCGGCGCCCTGCGAGCAGTTGGGGGGGTTCGGTGTCAGGAGGTGAGCTGGCACCTCTCCAGCTACCAGTCCACCTTCTATATTTTCGGTCCATGCTGGACTTGGACTAGCCACCCTCTTGACCCCAAGCCAAGTCTCTATGGACTGAGCTACTGCCGCCCCCACATAACACAGAGGATGAGTGAATATCAACAACTGGAACTGGACGATTTTGAACACACTGATCACAACATCATGGATTTGTAACAGGATAGAGATCCGGACAGCAATTTTTTCTCCACCATAAAAAATAATTGCTGTTACTACACAGATGATCAGTGCAATGAGAACATTAAATCTGAGGTTAAATAATCACTCATTCATTTCAACAGCAGAAGCTTATATGCCAATTTCAATAACATTACGAATTATCTATAATAATTCAATATAATAGCAATATCTAATAACAACAAAAGAAATATTTTTGTTTGCATAATCAAAATAAACACTTTAATCAATCAATCAGTTCACACTAATACTCAGCAATCAATTTCTCAAGCACAAAAACATAAAAAAAGGCACAAAGGTATTATCCTAATGTTTGATTTATCCATTAAAAAACAAAAATGTAACATTATCGTAGCCAAGGGACAAACGAAACATTGGCTCTGGAAATGGATTTCAGGGTGTTGCAGTCTAGCAACTACAGTGCTAGACAAAATTAAATGATACACACTGGACCTTTGAAGGAACCAGACAAACTAATACAGATGGCTCGATACCTATTTTTGGACTTTTACAATCATTTGCGGTGAATATATATCCCAAATGATGAATATTTTAAATTGCAAAACCCCTTCCTTTACGTTTTATTATAGTCATGGAGTAGGGTAATAAAGGTTTAATCAATAGCCAGATCTTTAACACACGGTATGCATTCATGGAAAAGTTCAGAAACCTTTGTGGTTTATACCCTTCTACCGTCAGTGGTGCTTGTTCTGAGTTGAAGTTGTGGTCTGTGGATCGTTCCTTCCCAGCAACTTATTCAGGAACTTCTTGAAGGCGCCGTTGAAGGCAGGGCTTGATAAATAATACACAACAGGGTTGAGGACGCTGTTGAAGTAAGTGAAACACACTGACGTGTAGAAAGCCAGGTTGGCCTCTTCGAAGTATTTGCAATCATCATACCACACCTCTAAGATCCACATAGCTATGCGGCATATTGTGCTGGGAAAGAAGCAGATAATAAAGATTAAAGCTACAGCCCAGACAAATTTAATAGCCCGTTTGATTTTATCATCTACGACCAATGTCCCGTTTCTCAGCTGCCATGTGATTCTGATGGTGCAGAAAGCGATGATTAAAGCAGGAAGGAAAAACTGGATGATGTAGAAGGTGTTGTGCCAGGTGGAGAGGGGACTGAAGCCCATGCAGATGTTGAAACTCTCACACTGCGTATGGTTGTTCTTGCGGTAGAAGTGCTCACTGGTAAGAAGATATCCAGTGGCGAGAAAAACCAGACCCCAGAGGCCGAGGGAGACCCAGAGAGCCTTGCCTAGGCCCATTTGGTTGATCCAGTTCATTGGGTAGACGATTTTCAAGTAACGATCGACAGCCACGGCCGTGAGGAAGAAGATCCCCGCCGCACGGTTGGTGGCGAGCAGAAAGAGCAGGATACGACACATGGCATCGCCGTGGAGCCAGTTTTTTCCACGCCTGTAGTAGTCAGCCCTGAAAGGTAGGCAGAACAGCACGATGATGTCGGCAACAGCAAGGTGAGTCAGGTACACGGCGTTGGGTTTCCACACGTCCATGTGGAAGATGAACATCCACAGGGCGATGAAGTTCCCCATCAGTCCAAATATGAACTCCAGAATCAGTACCGGAGGTAAAACCTGATCCAGGATGGGCGACTCGAAGGCGCAGCACACGTTCCCCTGAGAGAGATGCATCCTTTGAACTGATAATGAAGCATCAGCGACGACCTGCTGCGCTTTATAACATCAATATAGATATGCTGGACCAGCTGACTTCTCCTTTAGTAGGAAATTATGTTTGCTTTTATGCAAACAATTCCTGAACAAACATGCACATTAACAACTGTGCAGTATGTTACCTCTGGGGAAATTATTTTTATAGGTGTATGGAAATGGGTATGGAAAGGGGGCCGAGTTTACAGGGTCCACAAAGATACTGCAAGGTGTGCATGGAAAATGCTCACCTACGGGGTCCTGAATTTTGTGCTACGCTGCTTTGGACTGACCCAGAGGAACATGGGAACAACTATGACTGTTATGTCTGGGGAGCGTTCCCTCATTATCCCAGAAAGAGTTGTTACTTTGACTCTCTTGGTGAACTGAGTCTCAGTAAACGGATGCTGTGGATGGGTAGGTGTAGCGCACCTTGCAGCTTTTTAAGTCATTTTTCGAGCCCCAAACTTCGCACACGACGACATCACTGTGGGAACTAACGCTGCCTTCACACGACTGAGCGTAAGCTCGGACATCTGAGCGTCAAAATGTTAAAAAAAAGACACAAAGTACCACATGGTTTATGTTGGTTATCCTGACGTTTGATTAATTTATTGAACAGGAAATGTAACAGCATACAAAGAACTATGCAAAAAATACACACACACAGAAAATCAGAGTGAAATGCATGACTTTTACAGTATTAGTTGAAATGACCTTAATGCTCACTACCCTCCTAGACTCAGAAAACCTCAGTTGAACTTATTTGTACTGTAAATATTTGATTGAGTGGCAAAAAAAAGCAAAAAAATCAGATATATACATTACATCACTAATTTGACAGATTTATTCACCTTTCCAAACATTTGCAGTGAATATATAATTAGTTTTCCTCACAAATGAAGAATATTTGTCATTGTTAATGGCTCATAATTACTTTAAACACAGCAAACACACTCACAAGCGTACCTATACAGGTAAACAGCACTCAGCAGGTTATAATTATTTTAGGTGGGTATTTTTGTTCTTAACAATTACAGCAAAACCTCTTCTCTACATTTTACTGTAAAACTTTATCAACAGCCAGGACGTTAACCGTCTAACCTCTCTGCTTTATGACCTTTTACCATCAACGGTGGAAATCTCGTTCTCGGATGATTCCTTCTGATCTTTGTCATCGCTCCTTCCCAGCAACTTATTCAGAAGCTTCTTGAAGGCGCCGCTGAAGACAGGGCTCGAGAAATAATACACAACAGGGTTGAGGACGCTGTTGAAGTAAGTGAAACACACTGACGTGTAGAACGCCAGGTTGGCCTCTTCGAAGTATTTGCATTCGTCATACCACACCTTTAGGATCCACACAGCTATGCGGGATATCGTGCTGGGAAAGAAGCAGGTGATAAAGATTAAAGCCACGGCCATGACAAACTGAACGGCTCGCTTGATTTTACCCTTTTTGTCCAAAGTCCTGTTTCTCAGCTGCCACGTGATTCTGGTGGTGCAGAAAGCGACGATCGAAGTGGGAAGGAAGAACTGGACGACGTAGAAGGTGTTGTGCCAGGTGGAGAGGGGGCTGAAGCCCATGCAGATGTTGAAACTCTCACACTGCGTACGGTTGCTGTTGTAGAAGAAGTGCTCGTCGGCAAGAAGATATCCAGTGGCGAGAAAAATCAGACCCCAGAGGCCGAGGGAGACGCAGAGAGCGTACCCAAGGCCCATTTGGTTGATCCGGTTCAACGGGTGGACGATCTTCAAGTAACGATCGACAGCCACGGCCGTGAGGAAGAAGATCCCCGCCGCACGGTTGGCGGCGAGCAGAAAGAGCAGGATACGACACATGGCATCGCCGTGGAGCCAGTTTTTTCCACGCCTGTAGTAGTCAGCCCTGAAAGGTAGGCAGAACAGCACGATGGAGTCTGCTACAGCCAGGTGAGTCAGGTACACGGCGTTGGGTTTCCACTCGTCCATGTGGAAGATGAACATCCACAGGGCGACGAAGTTCCCCATCAGTCCAAATATGAACTCCAAAAACAGGATGGGGGGTAAAACCTGATCCAGGATGGGCGACTCGAAGGCGCAGCACACGTCCGCCTGAGAGAGATTCATCCTCTGAGCCGATAACGAAGCATCGACGACGACCTGCTGCGCTTTATAGCGCCAACACAGATACGCCGGACCAGCTGACTTCTTCTTTGGTAGGGAATAGTGTTTGCGCTTCTTGGACAAACACGCTAATTCTTTAGTGGAGTGAACATCTGTGCACTGTGTGCTATCTCCGGGGGAAGTGGTATTGACCCAGAGGAGCGTGGAAACAACTGTAAATGTTATCTGTCTGGGGAGTGTGTCCTCATTATAAAACTATTATGCAGGGGGAATAGGTTCACTCATGGGGAAAGAGCAGGACGCCTGAAAAACAAGTAACCCGCGGCCGTTTACCGAGATAAAACAAGGCGACCACGACCAATCGAAACCCTGAAGAAATATTTTAATGTTTGTTTTTTTGCAGCACACCTGATGAAAGAACAAACTGAAAGAAGACGTGAGTGTTCAGGTGAAAGGTGGAGGACTGAAATTTATTAGCCTACAGTTTGAGTGAAGAACATTTGGGAGGGATTCACGTCATACCACACCTTTGGCAAACGAGAGAAAGCAGCTATGAACTAAAAAAAAAAAAAAAAAAAAAAAATATGCCAAGTGAGTGGCCCAAGTCCGCAGCTTTTTTATGAACAGTAAATAAAATAGGTATAAAATGACTTAATGTGTGTACATTTGGCCAGGTCTGTTGCTGTTACAGGTCACATCCATTTCAGTAAAAGTGCATATTTGGTCTTCACTTCTTCACTTCACCCAGATCGTCGATGCTGTCGTCATCCACCTGCAGCAGAGAGACGGAGAGACCGAGCTTAACGGAGGTTGTTTGACATTAAAAGGAGGTTAGACGTTCCCATGAAAAGACTAAAACCAGCACTGAATGTATCGATTTATGTAGTGTGTGCGCGTCAAAGCAGGGTCACTGTTCATCCGACCATTTCATGTCAAAAAGGTCGAATGTGGGCGATCATACAGTCGTTTCTTCAGGTCACTGTTTGTATGGAGGCGAGCTTACTGCTAACGCTGAGCCAACATTTCCTACTGCTGTGATTTACAGGGAGGCGGTCACAGGAAACTCAGTATATTTAAGTTTTGTGCTGAACAGTGATTGTTCATTAACACATACTGTACATACAGCAGAGGTTCCCAAACCTTTGCATGTCAAGGACCTCCACCATAGATGCACATTAAACCACTGACCATCAATTTAGGAGGATTTCGTCTAAAGAAAACTCCTCTGAATATTTTTTAAGACTTAAAGATCTTCATGGACGATCGCTGATAAATTTAACTGTACTGCTTTACTTCCAAATAACGTGACACAAGTTCAAATATCTCTTCCTGCTGTTGGTGGAGACCGTCTACAAACCACTCAACGACACAACCCCCAACAAGTGCACCATCTACCCCTGTTTATCAGTGTGTTACCTCCTTCAATGAACGACTTCTGGCTCTGTTACTCGTTCGTTCAGGACAATCCAGACTTTTCTTGTTTGTTGTTCCCTGTTGGTGGAACGTCCTACCAGTTCCTAACAGATCAGGGGCGTCCCTCTCTACCTTCAAACCTCCTGAAGACCTCCAGCTCTTCAGAGAGGACCTCGTCCATCCCTTTATGAACTGTTACAGCACTTACTGCTGCAACACTTTCTTACTGCACTGTACCTTGATTGTTTCCTTCTCTGCAAATGTAAATTTTAAAAATGAAACTTTATATTTGTGACCCATTTTTAAAGAGTTACGCCTTCGGCAGGAAGAAACCGGCTCAGTGCTGAGAGACACTGACACGTTGCTGGTTTTGGCCTTTTCGTCGGATTTGTTGACGGTGAGAAAAACACAGAAAACCTCGACACAATGTTTCTCTATTTATCTCACTCAGCTTCTTGGTGGACAGCTGGTGTGCAGTTAGATATTCTCACCAGCCTGCTCACTTCCTGTCCTCTGTGTATCTAACACAGAAACCAGACGTCTGCGCTCACCTCAGGCCATTTCTCTTGAATCACGTCGATGATGTCGTCTGTAAAATCTCCCTGAATGATTATTTCATCCTCTGCTGTCACGGAGGCACCACAAGAGAATTTCTGGGCGAAGAACCGCTGAGCCTCTTTGAGTTCAATGTCTGCGAGAGTCACACAGAGTGGATGTTAAATAACAAAACAGATTAACAGAAAAGAATTAACGATAATAATAAAAAAACAGGAGGGCTCTTACCAAACGTTGCCAGGCCGCACACCCGTGTGACGTATTTCTTCTTGGCTCTTGGGATTTTTGCTATCGTGACTTTCTGAGGCACCGTCTTCTTTTTCTGTCTGATCTGACCTCTTCCACCTTAAGAAGGAAACAAAGCAAACCAGATTAAAGCTCGTATAGTGTCGATGCACGTGTAGAAACCTGTCAGGTTTCAGAAATACGTTTATCTGCGTGTTTGCAGAGCATGGTACGACTCGACTCGACTACTTTTATTGACTCCCTTCTCAACGGTCGAGGGACGCCGTGTGAAACTGCTGTGACGTCATCTTTAACGCAACAAACCTGAAGTAAAATACAGAGGCGATGGTTTGTTTGTCACGTCAAGGAGACAAACCCTGAAGACTGTTTCGTGTGCGTGACGATTCTTCAACCGTCTTCACTCCCATCGTTTAAAATCGATTCGGCTCACTTTGAATCTCAAACGAGGCTCAACAACACGGACTGTCTCTCTGATGTTCGGGGGAAAGTAAAGCGCCACGTCGGACTAGTAAATCTAGCAGCTCGCTTGCTCGATTTGCTGCCAGTAAAGGGACGCTTTTATTGTGAAGGAGTCACAAAAAAGTGATTGTGAGAAACAGGAGACACCTGCCACCCTTCTTCTGATACCTCTTGTTGGAAAGAAAACTGACTGACCTCTTTATTTCTACAAGACTGTTTGCTGTTACCACCAATAACCACAGACATCTACCAGGGCTGATATACGAATGATAACTGTTTGACACCCAGAAATAATATTTTAATGTATGAATAACAAAAGAAGATGCTCATATTTGACGGCGTACCTCTCTTCTGTTTCTTCTTCTCCTCGTCCTCGCCTGCAGGGGGAGCTTCTCCAGTGCCGGTTTCCTGCTTGGGTGCGTTCGATGCCGGACCAGTGAGACAGAAAACAAAGAGGAAAACATTAAAACCAATCCGGCGACAAAACGCTCACCTTTTGGATACCTGGATCTCTGTTTAGTAAGAGGATAGCCGCTGCTTTTTTTGGAGTGTGGAAAACATGTTGCAGCGTCAGCGTCTCTGAGCTGCCAGCTCTCGGACGTCAAAACTCCAGAACGCACAAAGAAAGTCTGCTGGTGCTTTGACATTCACCTGAAGCAAGTTCACGGCTGTTTGTCACGTTTCCGTGTGCTAAACGTGTCGTAACGTTGGCTGAGATAGCAACTCGGAGAGGCTGCGAGAGTCTGAGCAGAGTCTGGAGACGCTGAGAGTTGGTTGGTGATGAAAGCTGCCACCATATCAGCCAACAGCAGAAATTCAACTGCAGTAGCCTGGCTTCACCCAGCAGAGGGAGGCCGCTGTGTGTATTTATAGAACAGGTGTGGCCAACTAGTCAGAGACTAAGAGCCACTTTTTTTCTGTGTTACTGCAAAGAGCCACATCATACACATGGGCACTAGGAATGTAACGATACACTCAACTCACGACTCGATTCAAGTCACGATTTTTTGTTCACGATACGATTTTTTAAAAATCAAAATGAGCTACAGACAAATTCTGACCAAATAAAATTATCTTTTGATTTGTATGAAAAAAATCTCTCTTTACAGAAACTCTCAAACAGTTTGTGTTCTTATTAGGGCTGCCAGCAAGCAGCTGATCTGACCATTACCTTTCAGCTTGAAGTATGAGCTAACTGAAAATAAAAACAATTAAGATGATAGCTCATTAACCCTTTAATGAGAGTCCACGGCCCCGGGAAACGGCGAGGTCCGGGTGCTGTAAACGCAGAGCCGGTCGCGGCGCACCACCTCGGAGGAAATGCGCCCGGCGGGGGCCAGCCAGCGCCGGGGAGAGGTCCCAGGAGGGGATCCTCCCGCACGGTGCGGAGTTTAATCCCCCGTGCAGACAGCGCGGAGTTGCGGAGAAGTTGAACAGTGATTGGTTAAAATTGCAACACCGCCCTGAATTCGCGGGGATTCACTGAAGTTGCGTTGAAGTTGCAACATCGTGAATTCCTGGAGGGTCTGTGTTATGGGATCATTTACGGTACAGTCAGGCCTGACGCCGATTACCACTACTGCGCGCAGCAGTGGAAGCTGCAGCCACAACGTAACCTATTTCTAATTTTAAAAAAGACGAAAAAGAACATATCCTACTTCTCTCGCATTCGCCAAGAATCGCGATTCATTTTTTCTGTCACGATGCATCGTTACATCCCTAATGGCAACGCCAGCTAAGCATATTTGAAGCATGTCATGTGAAAGCTCCTGAAGAGCCGCATGAAACTAGTTAAAGAGCCGCATGAGGCTCGGGAGCCGCGGGTTGGCCACCCCTGTTATAGAACAATACTTGTCTATATGTCATACGCTGGTTTGAGGGTTGAATTACACAAAAAAAGCACAAGCCATAACAATATTATAATATTTTATAAATCTCCACAGCCCAGCTCTGTTCTGAGCTCAGATCGTACACTCACCTACAGTCATCCTGGCAAACACATCTGGAAAGTTCTTCTCAAGCCAGTGCCTACATTTGGCTGGCTCAGGCATGTACTCGCAGTACTGCAGAACACAACAGCTGAGATTCAGTCACGTGTCAAACAACAGTCAAACACATCTGTGAGCGGAGCCGCTCGATAGACTCAGACTTACCTCCGTAGGCAGAGAGCACACTGTGGAGGGAAATAAATCACAGCGTCAAGTTTAGGAAAAAAAAAAGGCACCAAAATAAACCGAGTTATATATTTTTAGCATGAATTCACACGTCAGGATCGGGCGTCACGGCGAGTCGGAGCAGGTTGGGGTGAGGGGAGCTGAATGTAACCGCTGTGAAACAATCAGGTGATAACTTTTTGTTTCGCTGACTTTTATCGAGGCCGACGCTCTCTCGATGTTCTCGACCAAAGCACTCTCTCGACTCTGCGAGTCTGCTACATGAAATACACAAAGTGAGAACACACACAGGTAGATTATCAGAGTTTAGGCCGTGAATCCACCTGGATACGGTCAATGGTGAGGTCAGGAAGGAAGAAAGTGTTCAGCAGCCTCTGATGTCTTATGCTGGACTATTTATTGACTTTAAACCCCAAGATAACACCACAAATACTGTATCTATTATGTCTATGAAGGCAGCAACAGGTCTCTGTGACCCTGGACACCACAGTGTTGAGATAGACTGGCACCTACTGTTCCCAAACAAAGCCAAACAACTAATACTGCTGAGGACCTCAAGGCCCACACGGGACCTCGTGTTACCTAAGGAGAGAAAACTCCAGAACAGAAATGACTCAGAGACATTTCCTGTGGAGGTTTGACTGATCTGAGCGTCTGATTGGCTCGTCATGTCACGCTCCGACGAAAAGTTGGATCTGGATCAACCTCTCTCTCTCTCTCCTGCAGACCGGGGCGTTTTTTGCTGACTGAAATTAAAGGAAAAACCTTCTTCTTCTTTGCCGGAGCGTCTGATCTGACCGTGTGAATCCAGCCTTACCGTACCTACCTCCGCAGTAAAGGACTTTCAGTGGGTACTTTGAATCCGGATCGAACGTGCCGTGATCTGATCTGCTCTCTGAAGAACCAGAATCCATCTCAGTAGTAGCCATCACAAATTATCTGAATGAAAACACAAAATTAAAAACATCACATGAGCTGCTGCTGTAAATTACAGATTAAAGTCTCAGAAATACTTTATTAGGGCCCGAGCACGGCATGCGGTGCGAGGCCCTATTGGATTTCGAAAGTTTAAAACATTTGACAGCCTATATCCCCTCGAAAACTCACGAAAATTTGCCTACCCCCCAAAGTCGGGTGTAAAGTTACGTATTTCAGGGGTCTCGCACATGGACGTACAAAAATGGCTCTACAGCGCCACCTAGATGTGCGTTTTCGGAGGGGCCCCTCGCCACGGTTTCATCCACGTGTACGAAATTTGGAGGGAGTATGTAACATACCGAGACGCACAAAAAAGTCTCTTGGTGCCCCGGGCTACAGCGAAGCGTACGGCGTCCAATTGGTTCCAAATTTTGCCTTTTCGTGTTTTTGCCTCATTTCCAGGGGTCGCATTTGAACTAACTCCTCCTAGGGATTTCATCCGATGTGCTTGAAACTTGCCGTGTGTGTTCTCAAGGACTCAACAATGAAAAGTTATCAAAATCACAACTTTTCATCAGAGGGCGTGGCCGTGACGGCGCGTCAAAGTCAACGCTGCCGATTTTTCCGAAAAAAATAAAATAAAAGACTCCATTGACTTTTTGGCTGATTTTCAGGAAAAAGTGTTGGGCTATCATATACTTCCTCAGAGCTGTCTGAAACTTGTTGTGATTGTTAACAGCAGTATTATGCACAATTCGGCTGCATAATTAATTAGGGGGCGGGGCAAAAGCGCTCTATAGCGCCCCCTGGATTTTTTCTTTGGAACAGCCCAGCCACAGTTTTGGACACAGAATTATGAAACTCAGCCGAATTGTAGAACATGGCAGGACCTACAATATAATATAATATAAACACAATATAAAATCACCATTTCTGCTGTTTCGCGCTGGTTGACAAGGGGTCGTGTTTGAACGAACTCCTCCAAGGGATTTTATCCAATTCACTTCAAACTTGGTAGGAGCATTCATATAGACTTTCTGAGTAAAAGTTATCAAAATTATGAATTTTGTGTGTGTCTAGTCCGGCTGTAGTCTGGGTCTAGTCCGGGTCTAGTCCGGCTGTAGTCCGGCTGTAGTCTGGGTCTAGTCCGGCTGTAGTCTGGGTCTAGCCCGGGTCTAGTCCGGCTGTAGTCCGGCTGTAGTCTGGGTCTAGCCCGGGTCTAGTCTGGGTCTAGCCCGGGTGTAGTCCGGCTGTAGTCTGGGTCTAGCCCGGGTCTAGTCCGGGTCTAGCCCGGGTGTAGCCCGGCTGTAGTCCGGGTCTAGTCCGGCTGTAGTCTGGCTGTAGTCCGGCTGTAGTCTGGGTCTAGCCCGGGTCTAGTCCGGGTCTAGCCCGGGTCTAGTCCGGCTGTAGCCCGGGTCTAGTCCGGCTGTAGTCCGGGTCCAGTCCGGGTCCCAGTCTGGGTCTAGTCCGGGTCTAGTCTGGGTCCAGTCTGGGTCTAGTCTGGCTGTAGTCCGGGTCCAGTCCGGGTCTAGCCCGGCTGTAGTCTGGGTCCAGTCCGGGTCTAGTCCGGGTCTAGTCTGGGTCCAGTCTGGGTCTAGTCTGGCTGTAGTCCGGGTCTAGTCCGGGTCTAGTCCAGGTCTAGTCCGGGTCCAGTCCGGGTCCAGTCCGGGTCTAGTCCAGGTCTAGTCCGGGTCCAGTCCGGGTCCAGTCCGGGTCTGGTCCGGGTCTAGTTTCATTCATCAGGTCCCGGCTGTCACCGTTAGCTTTAGCTTAGCGTGCTAACGCCGCTAGCTGAATAAAGACAGCAGAAGAAGAAATGTTTTGTAGTTTTTGTAGTTCTTCACGTACCTCGTGATTTTCTCTAGTGACTCTTAAACGTGTTGTAGTCCGTGGGAGCCGCTCGCATTCTTCTTCGTCTCTCTGACTCTTTGTTTATTTCATTCTTCGTTAGCTTAGCTTAGCTTAGCGCAGCGCGAGCACGCCGAGTGACTGGGCGAGCTTCTTGTTCGGTGGTGGATGATGAGCATGCGCGGTGGGGATGCGCAGTAAGAGCCGCCCTGGCGGTCGGAGGACGAACACGCACACAGCAGCAGATTAAAAAAAGGTAAACACCAGGATAAAATGATTAAACCAAAGTCTTCTTCTTCTCCTTTGGGCTTTTCTCTTCAGGGGTCATCACAGTGAATCTAACTTTGTCTTCTGCATCCTCTTCTCTCACACCAGCTCTTTCACTCATCCATAAACCTCCTCTTTGGTCTTCCTCCTGTCTGGCAGTTCAAAACTCAGCATCCTTCTACCAATATATTCACTATCTCTCTTCTGGACATGTCCGAACCATCTCAGTCTGGCCTCTCTCTGACTTTATCTCCAAAACCTCTAACACAGTGGTTCTTAACCTGGGTTTGATCGAACCCTAGGGGTTTGGTGAGTCGGTCTCAGGGGTTCGGTGGAGCCTCCGCCCTGGAATTTTTTATACCATTTGTTACAACATATCTTTGTGAGCAATCGTTTTCGAGGATGCTGGACATAAAAACTAAGAAAAGGAACAGACTTTGCTGTGAAAATGACATGAGACTGGCACTTGCCAAGGTGAAGCCACGCATATCTGAACTGGTCTCTCAAAGGCAACAGCAGAAGTCACACTGAGGTAAGTTGTTGTGAGTTCATGCACTGTGTTGGTTTTGTTATTTGAACAAGGTGATGTTAATGCACGGTTCATTTTGTGCACCAGTAAAAAAATCTTATTTTATTTTTTACTAAAGAAGGGTTCGGTGAATGAGCATATGAAACTGGTGGGGTTCGGTACCTCCAACAAGGTTAAGAACCACTGCTCTAACATGTGCTGTCCCTTTGATGTAACTCATTCCTGATCCTATCCATCCTGGTCACTCCCAAAGAGAACCTCAGCATCTTCATCTCTGCTACCTCCAGCTCTGCCTCCTGTCTTTTCCTCAGTGGCACTGTCTCTAGACCTGAACAACAACATCGCTGGTCTCGCCACAGTTTTGTATTCGCATGTTTGATTTGGCAAGTTTTACGTCGGATGCCCTTCCTGACACAACCCTCTGTATTTATCCGGGCTTGGGACCGGCACAATAAGACACTGGCTTGTGCCCCCTTGAGGCTACATTATCATCATTGAGTTTATATATTTCAAATATAATAATTAAATGAATTATCTCTTTGTTTTTATGTGTTTTGGGCAGTAAAAGTTAAATAAAAATGTCCTTTAGCACATTTCTATGGTGGCTTTTGATCTTGCTGCACAGTCTATGCAGACTTGCATGCATGTACAAATCACCAGCAGTAAATATTGTGCTAGTACTAGTATAACTACAGTTGCAAGCCTTTAATTAGAGTTCTGTAAAGCTTTTGATGGGATAGTTAGGTCCTAGAGATGTGGGGACAACAGCTGCACAGAGGGGCCCAGTTTGATTTTGTTGTCATGGGGCCCAAAGTTCCTGGCGCCGCCCCTGTCTGGCTCTACTGGTTTTCGGTCATGCGTGAGTTGCCGCTGTTTCCTCATGGCTCTCATGTCTCCACACAGATGTGATGTAACCTTCCTCACATTAATACATGACACAAACACAAATGTCTCCACCGTATAGACAGCATACAGTTTAAAACAGTTTAAAAGACAAGGGACATCAAAACATAACTACATGCATATTTAAAATGTAAATATATTTGCATAAATATATATATGCACGTGTGTATCTATCTATAGACGTTGTAAACTGGATAACGGACTGTTGATAGTGTATTGGAGCAGGAGGAGGAATAAACATGGTTTCTACAAACAGTTCTGTACATGAGGTAGATGGATATAATATCTATGTACAACAGACTAAATGTAAACAGTCGGTAAATAAATAAATTATAATGTACAAGTATTGCACAGATGTTGTTGTTGAGTTCTGTTCTGTTCTGTTTTTTGTACCAGGCTGTAAACATGATTATTTCTGCTGTGAAGTTGGACATTTGGACATGGGGACTTATGGAGACTGACTCACTTCTGGAGCCAGCCTCAGGTGGACAGAAACCTCCCAGTCTGCTGAGATTTGAAGTTTCTCACCAGGAGAGGGAGACAGCGTCAGGTTCAGTGTCTGATATAAAAGACTTACACATGTCTTTCCTCATTCTTACTGCTCATGTTGTTGTTGATGTCAGAGGCGTCTTTCTGGTTCAGCAGCATACCTCAGAGTGTTCCTGGAGTGTCTTCACCGGGATCTGGGTCACTGCCATGTCCAATAATCATTTAAACCACACGATAGTGACAAGAAGTTGTGTATAATCACAATTAAATGAATTTAGTGACATTTAAAGACATAATCATGTGTTCCTGTTGCAAGGTGTGCACGGGAGCGGTGACATCCTGCTGGTCAAGAAAGTAAATAAACATATTTCCAAAAATCATATCTTGTTTGTTTAAAAAAAAAAATTCTGGTGTTCAGGTGAGTCTTTATTTAACATACAAATATAAGATTGGTGTCGATCTTCTGATCTAACTCTTGGCCAGAAAGCAAAGCAGAAAACCTTCAACATTCCCAAAATGTCTTGAAGGTTTGGTACGTGTCTTGTGGTTTTGCAGAAAACTTCCTCCTGGCTGCTGTTTACTTACAAAAACGAGAGTAAGTTCTTGTTCTGTGCTTTTAGACAGAGACAGACGAGCTGTTTCCAGCCTTTATGCTGAGCCAGATATCAAAGTGCCATCAGTCTTTTCCCAGCAAGAACACAAATAAACATACTGAACTATTCCTTTAACAACTGATCCCTTTAAGCCTTCTTTCTTCTGTCCATGTGTTGGAGGGAATACCCTGACATAAAGTTTCATGGTGCTTCTCTCTCTCTATTCTTGTCCACGGGGTGTGGCGGCATCGAGAGTTCCTCCTTTTAGTTTGGGTGTGTTAAGACATAACAGCTTTTTTTTCTTTCCTCTAACAGGTATCTGAAACTTTCATCCAAATCCCTGGACAGATTATTTTATATGTTTTCTAAATCATTATTACTGTAAACTCTGCACCTGTATGCACATCTATACTCAGCTGTATCACATTAAAATCATAATAAAAATACACTGTCATGAATTGAAAACATTTTTAGAACCTTCATCTTGTTTTTCATTTGGTGCCAGTGGATTCATCTGCATGTTTTTTTGGGGGGGATGTACCAGAGCTGACTTCTTCTAAAAGCTCTGTTTGAGATTTAAACAGGCTGCATTGTGTGAAGTGGGTGAGATGTGAAACCAGTCCTACAAGGCTGCTGACTGGTGCCTCCTTATATTGTCTTTCCAGTTTCACCGCCTTCAGATGTGTCTGGTGACTCCGAGGAAAAGTCGATAGCTGTTCATAGATTCTACTTTTTATTTGTAATCTAAAAAAATATATAGATTAGAGGTATTTAATAACCTGACAGACACACCTTTCACTCATTTGGCGAGTTTAATCCAGTGCGCGTTTTTACGCAGTTGGAGAGCTTTTTACGCACAGCAGAGCGCTTTGTTTACTTGAAGGTAGGCTGTGATGAACTGATTTGGAGAAGCGAATTAAAAGGAGGAAACTTCTGGAGAGCACAGGTGAGGAGCACCTGGACACCTGGAGCCTGATCACTGGGGATTCATAGACTTTTAAAGTTTGCGTGGAGCGCGGCCACAACATGAGCAAAACGAAGAACAAAAGCGACAATAAGACGGAAAAAGCTTTGGCTGCGGAGAAAGAGCAGTTTGGTAAACAGCAGGTGAGTGATTCAGATTTTAGAAGTCGTTGTATGTCTTATTTTGTTCATAGCTGGTTTTTAGTTTGTTAAATTCAGAAAAAGTGACGCGTTTGTTTCATATTTCAATGAAAATATTGCACATCTTTATATTTCCTCTTTGATTGGGCTTGGAGACATGTTGTGTCCCAGCTTTGTCTTTCTGGTTTTATCTTGAAGTCTCATCTGTTTTGACTTGTTGACCTGTGTGGCAGCTGTTTCACCTGCTGATGTCTCTTTTCTTTCAGCTCCACAGCATCAGCAAAACTGTCGCCACCACTGAAACACCGCCCAAAGAGAAATATGTGCGCAGTATCCTTTTCTTTCCACTTCACAGGAGTGTTCACAGACAGCTCTGTGAGCAGAGATTATGAAAAACTTCACCCACTTGTTGTTTTATGCTTCATCTTGTGCATCAGTGTTCTGAAGTTTCCTTAACAGCTGTGCAGACATCATCATGGGTACACATAAGGAGGGTGGAGCCACCACCTTCTGGTCCTACATCCTGAACCTGCCTCTGTCCAGCAACTCCATGGTCAGCTGGAAGTTCTGCTATCTGCTGCACAAAGTTCTCCGGGACGGACACAGAAATGTGAGTTTGACTCTGCATCCTCTGGATCTCTTTGGTTTTCGTCTTTGTTTGTTGTCTTTGTGATCTCATTGGTTTGTGTCTGACCTGCAGGCTGTCAGAGACTCTCACAGATACTGCCGCAACATTAAAGACATGGGTGTCCTCTGGGTGAGTAACTGAAAAATACCAAATTAAAACTCTGTTACAAGTCAAGGTCCTGCATTCATTGCTCCATATATCAGATTAGATTAGACTCATCTTTGCACAAAGTCCTGAGACACTGAAATATAATGAAGCATCTAACCAGACGTGCACAAAAGTTCAGTAACCTTCAGATTAATGTGCACATGCATAGAGATACAGATAGATAGATATATTTTAAATACTTTAATATACATATACAGTATAAATAGAGTAAAATGGGCACACTTAAATATATACAGCACATGCAGTTGCAGGATAAGTGTAATAAATATACAGTGCAACTGGTGGACATTATTACAAACAGCTACATATGAACACACTATATACAGTTAAACAGTCCTGTGACGCCTCCTAGAGGGCAGGAGGACAAACAGTGTGTGACCGGCACATGTTGTGCTGTCACATTGTTAGATTGTTCATGTTAGAGCAGGAAGAGGTGGAGACAGTTTGAACATCTGTACAGTTTATTTGAATGATTGACATCTTCAACCTTTCATTTCTTTTCTCCAGGGAAACCTGCACGATCGATACGGTCACATCGTTGCTTTGTCTGCCAAGTTTCTCTGCCTCAAAATGGAATTTCACGCAAAGGTAAAACTATTAAAACTCCTTTTCACGCTGATTCTTTCTGCACTGTTACGTGCCACCTTCATTCTCTTCAAGTCATCGTCTCTCTTCTTTCAAATCCTGCCGACAACCCCGACTATGTCGTGGCAAACTTATCAAACGTACCCACCATGGTTTCATGGTTTATACAAAGTTATGTGACAACCTCTTTCCTCACAGCACAAGGCGATTCCAGGCAACCTGGAGGCGAGTGACGAGACGTTGGACAGGGAAGTAGGAAATGACCCGACCAAAGTGTGAGTATGTGTTCTTGTTGTTGAGCAGCCGCCACATGAATACACTGTTTGTCATGATGCTTCATAAACGAGTGTTTCATGTGTTGTAGGTTAGACATAACGCAGGAACTGCTGGACTACCTGGATGCTGGACTGAAGATGTCTGAGACAGGTGAGTCCATGTCTCCACACAGATGTGATGTAACCTTCCTCACATTAATACATGAAACAAACACACATGTCTGATTTACATCCTGGCTTTCTGACTGGAGAGTTGGTGCCACCTCACAAGCAAACTCTTAATTATCGGTGGATGGGAACCAGCGTTCTTTCACCTTTTCCTTGACCAAATTTACGAGACATTTGGACTGAAACGCAGCTGAATAGTTTCTGACTTCCCCACCAGTCTGTGACGCTCTTTAAATCTTTTGTCTAAAAGTCTGAATAATTCCCCAAAACAGCCGGACTCTAGGTTTTGTCAGAAGTTTGTTGGGGACTATTTTCATCAGTGGATTAATCCACATTTGGTGGGTGTTTGTGGTAATGAAGGAACAACAGTGTGGCTCACTGATGTGTGTTTAACATAGACTGTAAAAAAAATGGACATAGTGTCCGAGACGTCACCAATAGGTCTCTGAGACCAAAACTGTTTTTTGGACTTATGGAGCCAGCCTCAAGTGGACGTTTTGGCTTCATTTCTTGGTTATTAATAGTTTTTGGACAATAGTGGAGCTGTATGACACAAAGGAAGAAGACCTTGATACACACAGTACTTGTGTAATGGGATTTCATGGGATTCATTATGTGTCGTGTCCTTTAATTTGATTTATCTTTGATATTTTTAAGTTTTGCGCCAGCTCGACGCCAACGGGGCCAAATCTACAACTCCAGCCGGACAGTGCAGACTGACTCCTCTGATCCCGCTCATACTGGACTGCAGCTTTCTTTACCACTTCTCCGTCCTGATGATGTTCAAGCTGCACAGCCGTGAGTGACTAAATCTGTTTTTTTCATTTAATCGAAACCTCACTGTGTTACATCGAGCCTGAAATCCATCGTGTGCTCTGGTTTGTAGGCATTGCTCCAGATGTTCTTCTGGGACATCGAGAGCGCTTCCGTGATCTATTTACAGGGTAGGTTGTGTGTATTATTAGGCAAAAACACGCTTTTCTATCATATATTTGTGGGTTCTCTCAGTGACAGCGGCGTTTTCTCCTGCAGCCTAACACAGTTCTTCGACAGAGCCAGAGAAATGGAGTTCTTTAAAAGCATCATCCAGATCCCAGATCTCCCAGATGTAAGTACAGCTCTTTAGAAATGTTTCCATGTGTACATACATTTGTTTTGTGCTGTTTTCCCATCATGCACATGTATTCTGTGCACAGGGTCCTCCAAACTTCCTGCGTGCCGCCGCCTTGGGTGAATACAAAAAGCCGGTGGTGGTGATGCCCAACGAGGAGCGTCACGAGGAGGAGGAACCGGAGCCGCAGCCAGAGTTTAGAGAAGCACAGCAGATCCCACAGGTTTGTTCACATGTGAGTCAAAGGATAAATCCTGGTTTCCACCTCCTCCACGGCTGATACAGCGTTTTTATCATCGCAGTACTATTTGCTCAGCCAGATGGGAGCTCCCGACGCTCCGCCTGAACAGAGGGATTCACAGAATGACAGTCTGAAGAGAGAGTTAGAGGTGCTCAAACCAGAGCTGCAGCTCATCAAGTCTGAGGTAAGTCACAATAAAGCTGAAACATACACATGGTAGTTGTAGTCTTCTCGTAGTTGCAGTCTTCTCGTAGTTGTAGTCTTCTTGTAGTTGTAGTCTTCTCGTAGTTGTAGTCTTCTTGTAGTTGTAGTCTTCTTGTTGTTGTAGTCTTCTTGTTGTTGTAGTCTTCTCATAGTTGTAGTCTTCTTGTAGTTGCAGTCTTCTCGTAGTTGCAGTCTTCTCATAGTTGTAGTCTTCTCGTAGTTGTAGTCTTCTTGTAGTTGTAGTCTTCTAGTAGTTGTAGTCTTCTCGTAGTTGTGGTCTTCTAGTAGTTGTAGTCTTCTAGTAGTTGCAGTCTTCTAGTAGTTGTAGTCTTCTCGTAGTTGCAGTATTCTCATAGTTGCAGTCTTCTTGTAGTTGTAGTCTTCTAGTAGTTGTAGTCTTCTTGTAGTTGCAGTCTTCTTGTAGTCGCAGTCTTCTCGTAGTTGCAGTCTTCTTGTAGTTGCAGTCTTCTTGTAGTTGTAGTCTTCTCGTAGTTGCAGTCTTCTCGTAGTTGCAGTCTTCTTGTAGTTGTAGTCTTCTCGTAGTTGCAGTCTTCTCGTAGTTGTAGTCTTCTTGTAGTTGTAGTCTTCTCGTAGTTGTAGTCTTCTCGTAGTTGCAGTCTTCTCGTAGTTGTAGTCTTCTCGTAGTTGTAGTCTTCTCGTAGTTGTAGTCTTCTCATAGTTGCAGTCTTCTAGTTGTCCTTCTTGTCCTCAGGCTCAGAGGTGTGTCACTGAGTTAAAGGCTCAGGTGAACCGTCTGGAGGCCGAGGTCGAGGACCAGCGCACCCACAAACAGATGGCCATGGTGGAGAACGAACACCTGCGGATGGAGGTGGAGAGTCTGCGGAGCGCCAACGCCATGAGTGTCGGGGCTCAGATCGGCTTTAAGGAGGCGGACAGTGAGTATGAAGATTTGTTTCCCAGGTGAGAAAGCTGCACGATTGTTGCTGAGTCTGACTGAGACGTTGTGTCCTCTCCACCCCAGCGAGAGCTCAGGCAGCAGAGGTTCGATTCAGTCAACTCAAAGAGAGACACGCAGAGCTGATCACCAGCCACGCTGACTTAATGAAGAAGGTACGCTGCTCTGCAAACTTCTTGCTGAGAGTAGAATGAAAAGATCGATATCACTCGTATCTGTGCAGTAGATATGATGATAGATGTGTGTGTGTATTTTTGCAGAACGCAGAAACGGTGAAGCTTCTGTCGAGCACAAAACACGGCCAAGACGACCTGCTGAGAGCCAGACAGCAGCTGGAAAACGAGCTGGAAAATCTACGACAGGAGAAGAGAAACATGGTGAGCCTCAGCTGACATCACCTCCTCGTATCATCCGTCTCTCTCTGAATATTTTCCCTGAATGTTGAACATGTGTCTCCTGATCAGACGAATCAGCAGCAGCAGCAGGTCGAGCGACTCAGCAAAGAACTGCTGGAGCAAAGAGCAGAGCTGGCTCACCTTCGCAGCACTCTGGACAACAAAGAGAGGGTGAGACTCGATGGTAATGATAATTATAAAAACATTAAACCTTAAAGTATTATCAGTGAAACTGTGTGTGTGTTCTTCAGGAGGGATCTCAGACGAGCAGCAGCCTGGCAGCTCTGCAGGCGGAGCGCGATGTGCTGCTTCGCTCGGCCCGAGAGAAAGACGCCGAGCTGTCCTCGCTGAGACAGCAGGCACAGCAGCAGCAGGGCTCCCTGGACCTGGAGAGAGACCGGCTGAACCGAGAGCTGGAGGCTCTGAGAGCCCAGCTGCAGCAACAGGTACCGACTGACCACGGCGGTCTCTTTTGGACCGCCTAGACCTCTTAGGGGTCTGGATCAGAGTCAGAGTCAAACACAAAGAAGCGAGTTACTTTTCTCTGACTTTTTTCAGAGATACTTGGTTCTCAGTATGACCATGATGCATTGCTGCAGTTTAAATCACCCAACAAGATATGAAGTAGTTCAAATGAGCTCAGTCTTAAACATCTAGAGCAGCAAAATGCACAAATACACATGAGTACAGCAGGAATATGAATCCAAAAACCTCAGATAGAATAAGGCGAGTACTTTTACTTAAGTTAGTTTTCTTGTAGTTTTTCACAGTGAGGTATGAGTACTTTTACTAAACGTTCCTTCCCATAGCTCGCCATCAACGCGGAGCAGAAGCTGGAGATCGACCGGCTGAGACGAGAGCTGGACTCGACACGAGCAGAGCTGTCGCGTGCAAACAGCGCCCTGCAGAGCAAAGAGATGGTGGGAATATTTCCTGACGTCATCTACAAGTCCTCTTAAGAGAGAAAACAGATGCTGACAGTTGTTTCGGTCCTCAGAGCGGCACCCAGCTGAGCGGCACTCTGGCGGGGCTGCAGGCGGAGAGGGAGGTGCTGCTGCGCTCGGTGAGGGACCAGGAGGCCGAGCTGAACTCCCTCAGACAGCAGGCTCAGCTCCACCAGAGCTCCCTGGAGCAGGAGAGGCAGCGGAGCAGCATGGAGATGGGACACCTGCACGCTCAGTTACAGCAACAGGTGCCGCGCTGCGTTCCTGCCTGCACGGTGAAGCTGCTTTTTAAATTTCACAGTTACTGACGAGCGTTTGTTTCAATCAGGCCTGTCGTGAAGGAGAGCTGACCCACAAGCTGCAGGAGGAGCAGTTCTGTCTGCTGCAGTGTGCTGTGGTGGAGGCCGAGGGCATCATACTGGACGCTGTGGCCAAACTGGACGATCCCATACACGTCTGCTGCATCAGCTCGCCTGGTAAAAACCCTTATGTTTCATTATAGCTGCATTATAGTGAGTAATAGGCCTCTTATTGAATGTCTCTGTGCTGTTTGTTAATGCTTAATCTTTCAGATTATTTGGTGAATCGAGCTGAAATCACTTTGGGTTCGATCGACAAAATGCAGCAGAGTCACTCGGTCTACATGGCAAACAGGAACGGTGAGTGAGCTGTGTGTGTGTTCAGGTTTAAAGATGGATGAAGCTATAAAACAAATGATGGATACAACACGAGAAGGTAGGAGGCGAACAATGACCAGGAGAGGAGGTCAACCCAGAAACCACGTGTCTGTGTGTGAATGATCAGGGTGATGAATCAACTAACAAGTAGCTTAATTTGTGTGCACGTGTCCTTTTGGGGGGTCCCACATGTACGGTATGTGGTGGCAGTGGATCAGGCTCCAGGTCCAACCCCCTGTGAAGGTTCTCAGTCATCCAGGTCATCTTTCTTTGAGAAGAGTTGAATATGGAGCAACTGGTTGTGGATTAACTTCTAGAACTGAAGAAGCATTTTAGATGAGAGGTGAAACATCTTCTTGATCTCCAACCAAATCCAGGTGCCTGTTCACGTTGTGGAGGCTGATGTAAACCTCTGAGTTCTGTGCCTCTTAGTGCAACAAAAACGGGAGACATGTGAATGAGTACTGTATGGATATTTTTAAAAACAAAGCAAAAGACACAAAGCAAAAAGGTGTGTAAGGTGACTGGGCAACAGTCAACATTGTTGGTTGCTTTAAATATTGTGGGTTGTGGATCTGGAGAAGACCATCAACCATTTGTCGCGCTGAACCAGTCTCACACCAGACAGGAACCAGTGGCCGAACCTAGGGTGCATGCTGACAACCACCAGACCAACCCATCAGAGGGAAAACCAAAAATCCCCATAAAATATGATCCAGTTTCACCAGAATCAGTGAAATAGTTGGTGCTGTGTGATTTAATATTCGTATTATCTAATGCTCCTCTCTTCTTTTCAGATGCGAGCGGTCTGCTGCGAGCGGTCACACAGTTTTCTCACCTCGCCGCTGACACGATCGTCAACGGAGCAGCAACATCTCACTCTGCTCCGACCGACCAGGCCGACTGTAAGAGACTCATTCACACTGTGACTGTCACATTAAACACATGACTGCACGGACACCAACACACACTCACACTCCTGTTTCTTCAGGTTTAACTGACAGCTGTCGGGACTGTGCCAACAACTGCCTCCAGTTCCTGAGGGATCTGAAGATTCAGGCCAGTCTACCGAGAGCGGATCCCACCGCGGTCCGATACACTGTCCAACGCATCCTCGCTTTGGGACAGGTGAGACAGGAGTGACATGATATGTTAAAGGTGTAAAGGTTAGCAGAATGACCCAGCAGGGTGGTGCGCACCACAGTTTGAGAACTAGTGATAGAGTCTAGAAGACAAGGACAGCTGAGACTGATGGGAGTGTCATTAGTTTTAATTGTATCTGGTCTTAAACTAAAGTAACTGAAAACAAAAATTTCACAGCAGCGACCCATGTGAAACTTGAAAAGTCAGCAAACTCCATCCTCTGGGGACCACGAATCAAACGGTTGACGTTTCACCGTCCTCAGTTTCAGTCGCTCGCTCCTGTAGCTCTAACTCTGTGAATCTCGTTTAGGATCTACGCCCCAAAGGACGCGACGTGCTGAAAGAAGAGCTGGGATACGTGGTGGACAAAGAGATGATCGCTACATCAACTGCCATCGAAGAGGCCGTGCTGCGGATGGATGTAATGACACACACACACACACACACATATACACACATCATGAGGGATAAACCTTGTGATGCTCAATATTTCTATTTTTGTTCCTCAGGAGATCCTGAATCAGGCGAAGAGAGACACAACCGGCGTTAAGCTGGAAGTCAACCAGAGGTAAGATGAATAATGTGTCGTCTAAAATGATTATTTTGAAGCTTCTCTTCACTTTCTTACCTGAAATCTGTCATTTGCTCTGTTTCTTCACAGTATCCTGGGATCGTGTTCAGACCTGATGAAGGTAACAAGTTCATCTTCTCTCTTTAAACACATTTCCATGAACTCCTCGTGATTCATTTTCACTGAGTATTTCTTCTTCTCTGGCTCTTTTCTTATCTCCAGGCTGTTCACATGCTGGTGACCGCCGCTACTGACCTACAAAAAGACATCGTGGAAGGAGGCAGGGTGAGTTCATGTCACCTAAAGTTCAGATTACGAAAGAGCTTCAGATTTTCTCCCTTCAAGAGCAGATCCAGCTCCAGTTCTGACATGACACTGGATTCCCCCCATTCATCTGCATGTGTTGTTCCCATAGGGTGCAGCGTCTGTCACTGAATTTTACGCCAAGAACTCTCGCTGGACCGAAGGACTCATCTCTGCCTCCAAAGCTGTGGGCTGGGGCGCCACCCAGCTGCTGTGAGCATCGATACAAACACATAATATTATCAGTTTTATGATATTTTTGTTCTGAATCTCAAACTATATGATGAACCTGTTCTTGTGTTGTCAGAGACTCAGCTGACCGGGTCGTGGGTGAAAATGGGACGTACGAGGAGCTCATCGCCTCTTCGCACGAGATCGCCGGGAGCACCGCACAGCTGGTCGCCGCCTCAAAGGTACAAACTGGAGTCAGAGTGTTTTCCTGAAGCCGTCCGATCACTTCAAATGGTGCTTCATCCAACAAATGATCTAATAAGCATGTTTCCGTTGATTAAAGCAGACGTACAATAAAGGAAAGAGACGCAGTAGCTGTGCCGCTCCACAGTTGTTATTAGTTTGTTGAATTTTCTTTAACCTACTCCTTTGATTTCACGTATCACACTTACATAACATATCCAAACATTCATTCACCTCATCAGTACGTGACCTACAAGCAAATTCATCTCACGGTAAGAATCTAAATGTGCGTGCCGGAAGTCTCGTACAGCGTCTGACCGACTTCACGACAGGGTTTGGCGAGAACCTTTTTCAAAAAGGTTGTGTGAACTAATCCTTTTAATAATGTTTTGTCTGAGATGTTGCATGTAGAAGACACAACGAGGGTAACTCTAATCACGCTTTCAGGCCGCCGTCCGCGTGGTGCGTCATTAAATGTTCTTAAATTCTTACGTTGGTTTCAGGTGAAGGCCGACCGCAACAACAAGAAGCTGTACACGCTGCAGCAGGCATCGCGTCATGTAAGAGACATGGCCGCTGTGGTCGTCACATCCACCAAACACGGGCAGAGGCAGATCTCCGATCAAGGTGAGAGGAAGTGGTGACATTAAACAGGATGTTTGGGAAAGTGGAAACAAGATGTGAACATGACATTGACATATTATCACCCACATTTGGAGATGAGGAGTGGTCACTTCTTTCCAGCTCGACACCAACAGATTCTTTCATTTGCAGACTTGTAGTCTTCAGATCCCGTTAACGAACTTCGATGTCTAAAATCTGAGAAATTTTAATCCAGTGCTGGTGCTAGATGAAACATTATCAGAGTTATTACAATTCATCCTGATGGGTACATGAATGTTGTGAAATATTTCGGTCTGGACCCCACATTGCTAAAAACATTAATAACAGCAGCTTTAACTCTGACGTGTTTACAGGTCCAATGGACTTCTCTGGCATGTCTCTGATCAAGCTGAAAAAAGAGGAAATGGAAGTTCAGGTGAGGCGTTCAAATCCTGAATTTGTCCTCATGTTTTGTGTGTCTACTGTCGAGTGAAAGCAGCTGATGATGTTCTTCTGTCTGGATCTCTCAGGTGAAGGTACTGCAGCTGGAGAACCAGCTGGAGCAGGAGCGAGTCCACCTCGGGGAGCTGAGGAAGAAGCACTACGAGCTCGGCTCCTCCGTGTGCATCGAAGACGAGGACGGGGCTGAGAACTTCCCGCCGCCGCCGCCGCCCACTCTGCTCGACTCCACACCAGCAGCTCAGTCCTCTTCACAGACTTACCTGAACACCCAGAGCTACGCGAGCACCAATCCCTTCGCACCGGCTCAAACACAGGCGCCGCCTCAGTCGTACACACCAACGCAAACCTACACTTCACAGGCACAAACCAGTACACCATCTCAAACCTACACCCCTACACAAACCTACACCCCGTCTCAACCCTATACTGCTCCTCAACCATACACCCCATCCCAACCCTACACTCCGTCTCAAACCTACACTCCGTCTCAAACCTACACTTCACAGGCACAAACCAGTACACCATCTCAAACCTACACCCCTGCACTAACCTACACCCCGTCTCAACCCTATACTGCTCCTCAACCATACACCCCGTCTCAACCATACACCCCATCCCAACCCTACACCCCATCCCAACCCTACACTCCGTCTCAACCCTACACACCCTCCCAGCCTTACGTCCCAGCTCAGCCCTACACACCGAACCCAACCCAAAGTTACTTAAAACCTCTGTCACAGCCCTCATCAGAAGCATCCGCCAACACCCGGCCTAAGTCGCCGTCTCTGTCAGCCTCGAGGAAACCCAACATCTTCACCAAATCTGGAAACTTGCTGAAGAACGCGGTAGGTGTCGAAACCAACCCGGCTGGAGGTGGATTTTTCAGCTTATACTGTGCGCTTAGTAAAAAATTAATATATGTGTTTTGTTTTTTCACTTACAGTTCAAACGAGGTGAAGCTGGAACGGGAGAGTCTTGAAGCTTGACTGAAGAAGAATACTGGAAATATACGTAATATTAAAAACACTGATTTTTAATCTCTGCCTCTGTCAGAAGGTTGCAGGAATCTTTTTTTTGTAATCATACTGAAGCTACTTACTGTTGTGTTGAGTTGATTTATTAAAAATCATAAATTCATCTGCGCTTTCTTTCAGTGATTCTTCTTATTTACTTCCCACTCGAAGTCTCTCATTAGCTTCAAACATGGCCAGGACTATTTGAAAATTAAGATTTATCTGATGTGAATAGTTGCAGTCAAAATGTATAACAGATTATAGAAACTTAAACTATAAAATGTTTTAATTTTCACACAGGAAACTTTTTTTTACTGCACTCTGAGTACATTTAGCAGATGATACTTTCATACTAACTTAAATAAAGTGATAAATACTTCCTCCATGCTTCTTGGTTGTGTCAGTCCTGACTGATGAAGGTCTCTTCATGTTGTCACATTTTTCAAACAGCGACCTCATCTGTCTGTTATTTCTGTCATGCGCAAAACAAACTGCAATCTCACCACCATGGAAGTAGCCACTGTAGACTCCCACAGGGACCAAAGTGGAGCCCAGTCAAGTTAGAGGAAGGTCAGAGAGAAACACCGGAATCAGATCAGCAGCATCTTCAAAATAAAAGCAGAATACAAGTTGATTGTTGATCTTAGAACAATGAACATTTCTATTTGCAGTAATACAATAAACAATAAATATTAACAGGTATAATATGTACAGACTCATTTTCAGGACCTCGTCAGCACAGTACTTATTAAAATAATCAAATTATATACAAGTAACTGACAAACAGTGAACCTCAGTGCAAATCTTTTATCCCAAATTCTACTTTAAATAAAATAACGAAACTATAAATATTCATGTGTTCATAACTTTAATGTTGACAGCTTCATATACTGCTGGGTGGCTTAATTGGTAATAATTAGTGACGAAATCTTAACTTAAAATCTGAAGTAAATGTATTTTACAGTACATGAGTATTTACATTTTAGATGAAATAAATAATATAATAATAATATAATTAATACTACTACTACTACTAATAATAATAATAATAAATGCTGCAAGACAGTCGACGATAGTGGTTTTATTTTGAAAGGCTCATAATAAAATCAACATCACCATCATCATCAACAACAACAACAACAACAACAATAACAACAGTAATAATAATAGTTATGATAATAATAATAATAAATGCTACAACACAGTGGACTATATTGGTTTTATTTTGAAAGGCTTATAACAACAACAACAACAATAACAATAGTAATAATAATAGTTATGATAATAATAATAATAAATGCTGCAACACAGTCGACGATAGTGGTTTTATTTTGAAAGGCTCATAATAAAATCAACATCATCAACAACAACAACAACAATAACAATAGTAATAATAATAGTTATGATAATAATAATAATAATAAATGCTACAACACAGTGGAGTATATTGGTTTTATTTTGAATGGCTTATAACAACAACAACAACAATAACAATAGTAATAATAATAGTTATGATAATAATAATAATAAATGCTGCAACACAGTCGACGATAGTGGTTTGATTTTTAAAGGCTTATAATAATAATAATAATAATAATAATAATAATAATAATAATAATAAATGGTGCAACACAGTGGACTATAGTGGTTTTATTTCGAAAGGATAATAATAACAATAACATTAAGAATAATAACAACAGTAATAATAATAGTAACAACAACAACAACAATAACAACAATGATAATAATAACAACAATAATAACAACAACAACAACAATAATAATAACAACAGTAATAATAATAATAATGATAATAATAATAATAAATGCTGGTGATTTTATTTTGAAAGGCCTATAATAATATATAATAATAATAATAATAAATGCTGGTGGTTTTATTTTGAAAGGCCTAGCCGGATGTTGGCAGTAACGGTATGGCGGCCTTGACCATGGCGGTCAGAGTGACGGGTAGGACGCAGGACGGAGCTCCGCGATGGGCCACAGCCGATATTTATCCCAAACAAATCAAACTCACCCCCGGGCTCCGCGGTCAGTGATGGCCCGGCGGTAGTTCCGCTGTTTTCGGCTCTTTTAGCGCGTTTTCGTTGACAGTTCGCGGCGGCGGAGCGGCAGAGTTTCGCTAACTTAGCGGGATTGTTGTTCCCGGGGAAAGGAAGTTTGCTGCGGCGGAGGAAACACCGGAGGAAGCCGGGCAGGGCCGAAGAGTCCCGACATGGAGGAGTCCGGCTCGGCCCTGGAGAAGAACGTGGCGGACCTCACGGTGATGGACGTGTACGACATCGCCGCCGTGGTCGGCCAGGAGTTCGAGCGGATCATCGACCAGTACGGCTGCGAGGCTCTGTCCAGGCTGATGCCCAAAGTGGTGCGGGTGCTGGAGATCCTGGAGGTCATGGTGAGCCGCAACAGCATCAGCCCGGAGACCGAGGAGCTGCGGCTGGAGCTGGACAAGCTGCGGCTGGAGCGGCTGGACCGGCTGGAGAAGGAGAAGAAGCACCGAAAGGTCCGACACACAGCGGGCAGGGACGGGCCTGACACCCGGGGTGCACGGATAAAGATTATACTAAATAATATATTAAATATTATATCAAATAATATATCAAATATAGTGTTTATAAGTTAACAAAACAAACAGACTCAGTGTAACAGGGCCACAAAGTTACTGGGATTTAAGTAATCAGAGTATTTACTCAAGTAAAAGTACCCCAATTCATTCAAAATTTACATTATTAATATAAAATGTAATCAATAAATCTGATTGGATTATGATTAGCAGAGGTGAAGGAAGTAATCAGAGTATTTACTCAAGTAAAAGTACCCCAATTCATTCAAAATTCACAGTATTATTATAAAATATAATAAACAAATATACTATGATTGAGATTGGAAGAGGTGGAGGAAGTAATCAGAGTATTTACGCAAGTAAAAGTACCTCAATTCATTCAAAATTCACAGTATTAATATAAAATGTAATCGATAAATCTGATTGGATTATGATTTGCAGAGGTGGAGGAAGTAATCAGAGTATTTACTCAAGTAAAAGTACTGCAGAAATACTCCATTACAAGTATAATTACTCCATTTTAAAACTTACTATATGTATTATCAGAAAAAGTACTTAAGTACTAAAGTAACTTAACTTAAATATATCCAGTTTATACTTTTTACTCCACTACATTTGGCAGCTGTAGTTACAAGTTACTTTCCAGATTCAGAGTATTACTTTAAAGTATAATCAACAAATATATCCTGATTCTGATTATCAGTGGTAGAAGAAGTATTCAGATTACTTACGAAACTAAAAGTACCAATGACCCTGCAGAAATACTCTTTTACAAGTAAAAATACTCAACAGAAGTACTCAATGAAGAGAAATGAGCTCTGTGAGCGATGGTGGAAAGTAACTAAGTACATTACTGAAGTACTGTAGTAGTAGTAGTAGTGGCCGTTTTATGTGTTTTACTTCAGTATAATTTTGAGGTACTTGCACTTTATTTAAGTAAATCCAATTTATATTACTTTATACATATTCTTTTTACTTCACTACATTTATCTGGCAGCTGTACAAGTCATTATGATGAGTACTTTACTGAAGTAAAAGTACTTGAGTAAAATACGATATAGGTTTATTCAAGTTTTTTCTTCACCTTTTCTTTGTCGAATCTTCATTTCCGAGGAAACTAAAGCCTGAAAACTGTTTCCCTCTGAAATACAGATGAGTATAGTATCCAGAAATGTGTACTCGAGTACAGTACTCAAGTAGATGTGCTTGATTTAACCCAGACCGATAGTTCCTGTTTGTTTGGCTGCAGATGAGACATTCGCTCCTGACTCAGCAGGAAAATGTTTCTCCTCTTTCACACTCGCAGATATATTCGTCCAATTAGTCATCCAACCATAACGAAGAAGTAAGAGACACTAAAACATCAGAGCATGAGCCAAAACATACACAGTAAGACGTCTGTGCTGGATTTAATCAAGTACTAGAGTTTCAGTAGAGTACCAGGCCTCTGGGAAGCAGTGTGGAGGAAGTACTCAGAGTAAAAGTACAAATACAACCATGTAAAAAAGTACTTAAAGTACTCGTTTTAAACAAAAACGGCACATGTCATGGACATATTATTATTATTATTATATAAAGTATATAACAGTATGAGATTAATATTCATAAATCAGTGTGTGAGTTGTAAAGCTGCAGTCGACCAATTGATTTCGCCTTTTTTCGCTGATTCCAGCTTCTCAAATAACCAGTTACCGTTCAGTGGTTCCCAACCCATGGCTCAGGCCCCTCAAAGGGACGCTGGTTGCTCAAACAAGACACCTGTAACCACGCCCACCTGTCAATCAAAGCATCCACGCTCTTAATCCTGCATAACTTTAAGCCTTAATATAACCTGAACAGGTGAGTTGTATATAAATTCACCCTCAGTACAGTTGTCATGAACGGGGAAATTAGCTACAGAGACCAAGACTGTTTTTTGTACCAGGCTGTAAACATGTTTATTTCTGCTGTGAAGTTGGACATTTGGACATGGGGACTTATGGAGACTGACTCACTTCTGGAGCCAGACTCAGGTGGACGTTAGAGGAACTGCAGAAACAGACACAGAGGTTGCTGCTTGCGTTCGTACAGTAGCGAGCTCTGTTGTTGTTTGTAGGACTCACACACACACACACACACACACACACACACACACACACACAGATGACTGAAGGGGAGAAGAATGCCGACTGACAGACTTATAACAACAGACTGCTTCCTGTGGGTCAGACTGTGAGATGATTAACGGGAGTAAAAGTACTCAGTTAACTCGATAAGTACATCAGAATAGTACTCGAGTAAATGAGATCCCTGTGCAGTCTCTCAGTCAGGATCAGCGGCTCGGCGTCCGTCCGCTCGGCGCTATAAAAAAAAGTTTATATTCCAGTTTCTCGTGACGGTGACTGGCGGGTCAGCGGGTCACTGATTAACTGAGTCTCATGAGCGAGATGAAGTTTCTGCTGTGACTGACGGGGTGAGAGGACAGAACGAGGTCACTTTGTTTTTTATCACACACTCAGAAGGACGCACCGGCTACAGAGGCAGTGTCCAAGGATTGTATAATATAATAAGACTATAAATACACCAGGATTTCATTCATAATAATAATATTAACTTTATATGGCACCTTTAACAAGTTATAATCGAGACACAGTCACAGAAAACAGGATACAGTTGAATATAAATAAGATGGGGGAATAAAAAAAAGGCAGATCTGGTTAAGCGTCAAAGGATAAAGACGACATCACGAGTCTGTAAGGTGAGCCTCCAGTTTTGAACCTCGACCTTCGAACTTGGAGGATCTGAACTGAACAATATAGATCGATTTAAAACTTCATTTATTTAAATTTACATTAGATTAGATTCAACTTTACTGTCACTGCACAGAGTAACATGTAGCAGTATAAATACACAGATGTAATATAAAGAACAGTTTACATGATGAGCATGAGCAACAGCTACCAAGCTATACAGTCCAGGTGTATATATATATATATATATATATATATATACCTGTACTGTATCTTCATTGTTCTCTTCATGGTGCTCTTCATGGTGCTCTTCATGGTTCTCTTCATGGAGCTCTTCACGGAGCTCTTCATGGAGCTCTTCATTGAGCTCTTCATGGTTCTCTTCATGAAGCTCTTCACGGAGCTCTTCATGGAGCTCTTCACGGAGCTCTTCATGGTGCTCATCTTGGAGCTCTTCACGGAGCTCTTCGTGGAGCTCTTCATGGTGCTCATCTTGGAGCTCTTTTACATTGCATTTAGCAGACGCTTTTATCCAAAGCGACTTACAGAGGAGGACATAAGCTGAGAAAGGTGTAAAGGTCTTCATGGAGCTCTTCATGGAGCTCTTCGTGGAGCCCTTCATGGTTCTCTTCATGGAGCTCTTCATGGAGCTCTTCATGGAGCTTTTCATGGAGCTCTTCATGGAGCTCTTCATGTTCTCTTCATGGTGCTCTTCATGGTGCTCTTCATGGTGCTCTTCATGGAGCTCTTTATGGTTCTCTTCATGGTGCTCTTCATGGTGCTCTTCATGGTGCTCTTCATGTTCTCTTCATGGTGCTCTTCATGTTTTCTTCATGGTGCTCTTCATGTTCTCTTCATGGTGCTCTTCATGGTGCTCTTCATGGTGCTCTTCATGGTTCTCTTCATGGTGCTCTTCATGGTGCTCTTCATGGTGCTCTTCATGGAGCTCTTTATGGTTCTCTTCATGGAGCTCTGCAGATTCAGTAACATACATGTAACACCTTCATGTGTAGTCACAGTCGAGCTTCATTCTACAAACGTGACGGTGACGAATTGAAGGAAGAGCTCAAATGAACCGGAGGAGCATCAGAACGAACGCGTTGAACGAGTGTGAATCGCGTGCTGCCTTCCTTCATCCTCTGGAGATCATGAAGATTTCACATCCTGTCCTGAACTTTTCTATTTTTTTTTCTGGTGTGAGTACAGGAGCTGGAGCTGGTGGAGGACGTGTGGAGAGGAGAAGCTCAGGACCTCCTCACCCAGATCGCTCAGCTGCAGGAGGAGAACAAAAGCCTCCTCACCAACATGTCCATCAAAGACCCGATGAGCGAGGAGGACCTGCAGAGGCACGAGGGTGAGTCTGAACGCTGCAGACAGCACAGCTGAGAATTCATTTACCTGATTTCATAAACTTGTCGATATTATTAATCATTCAAATTTGTCCGGGTGGTTAATAACTCTTTCTCTTTTCTACATATTTATTCTGACTTTAAATGAATAGTTTGATATTTTGGGGATCTCGTTGCAGCTTGTACTGTTTTATATCATTATAAGTTTTTGGAGTTTTGAAATGTTGGGTGAACAAAACCAGATATTTTCAGACGTGCTTTGTCTGTGGGGACAGTTTATAGACGTAGTGATGAATCAGCTGAGCTAACCTGGTTGTAGCTTCGTTTTTACCGTGCAGACACGAAACCCAACGTTCACTGACGATCACTGTTTCTCTCTCTGTTATGCACACACACACACACACACACACACACACACACACAAAGGAAGCCTTCTCTGTGTCTGACGGCGAGCCAGTCTTGTCTTTCTGCATCAGAGGCTCTCTCGTGGTTTAACACAGAGGCCACAGTCACCCTGACACACTGTGGACAGACCAGCCTCAGTGTACGAGCACACCTGCTAGACTCACACACACACACACACACACACACACACACACACACACACACACACACACACACACACACACACACACACACTCACACACACGCGCATGCTTGCACACATTCTTGGTTTCCTCTGTACAACTCTGTCCAATGACCTTTCTCCTCCGATAAAGTTATAAATAAATGATTCCTCATCAGAAATCACCTCTTCCATCTCCTCTCTCCTCTCTCCTTTCTCACCAGGCATGTCGGAGAGAGAGAGACAGGTGATGAAGAAGCTCAAAGAAGTCGTGGACAAGCAGAGAGACGAGATCCGAGCCAAGGACCGAGAGCTCACGCTGAAGAACGAGGACATAGAAGCAGTAAGGCGACGACTGATCCGTGTGAAGGTTGTCAGAGGAGAAAGGTCAAAGCAAAACCAAATAGAACATAATAAAAACATTCACTGCAGATATTCGACACGTCCTGGCAGGAGAATCACAGGTGTAACTAATAACTTGAAGTAATCCATTTGGCTGTGACGGTTCCAGGGGAATGGTGTGATCCATGTTGGCTCGCTGGGACCTGGAAGCAGTCAGTCAGTTTAGTCGGCGTCGGTGTGGAGTTAAAAGAAGAGGTTACTGTAGCTGCCACTAGCACGAGACACCTGAACCTCCAGCTGTTCTGTTAGTAGTTGAGCTGGATTATGGGTAATGTAGGCGCCATGGTTTGACAAAGAGGAAGAACAGATACAGATAAAAGCATGTCATGTGCTATTAAGACAATAAATAATGCAAATAATCAATCAACAACACAATCAAACCAAGATGAGATGAGACGAGATAAAACAAGATGAGACAAGATGAGACAAGATGAGACAAGGTGAGACAAGATGAGACAAGGTGAGACAAGATGAGACAAGATGAGACAAGATGAGATAAGGTGAGACAAGATGAGATAAGGTGAGACAAGATGAGACAAGATGAGACAAGATGAGACAAGGTGAGACAAGATGAAACAAGATGAGACAAGATGAAACAAGATGAGACAAGATGAGACAAGATGAAACAAGATGAGATAAGGTGAGACAAGATGAAACAAGATGAGACAAGATGAAACAAGATGAGACAAGATGAGACAAGATAAAACAAGATGAGATAAGATAAAACAAGATGAGACAAGATGAGACAAGCTCAACTTTAATGATCTCACACTGGAGAAATTCACTTGTCACAGCAGCTCCTGTCAGAACAACATGGTGGAGAACTAATACATCATGAATCTGTTTAAAAGGTCATGAACAGCTGACTGAAGGAGCTGTGGTAGCTCCTTCTTGCAGTCTGTTGATGTTTAAGGCCTCCTCCCTGCAGAGGAGGTGCAGGGAGACGCTCCTTCTCTTACTCCTGTGTGTGTTTCTGTGTGTGAGCAGCTCCAGCAGCAGCAGTCTCGCCTCATGAAGATCAACCACGACCTGCGACATAAAATCTCCGTGGTGGAGGCTCAAGGCAAAGCGCTGATCGAACAGAAGGTGGAACTGGAGGCCAGCGCTCAGGCGCGGGGACAGGAAGTCGGCGCCCTCCGGCAGGAAGTTACACGCTTGAGGGAACGACTCCAAGGAGACCTGCCGGCCCAGAACCCTGAAGAAGCCCCGCCTCAGCCCCCGTCACCTGCAGAGGTAACGCACCGCGTGAAACCAGCAAAGAGATGATAAGCAGCTGTGTGAACAGATAACAAAGTGTCTTTTACTCCACCAGCGTGGTAAAGCTGCTACAGTGGTGGTGGGGTCTGAGGGCTGGTCAGACAGACCTGACCCCTCTGAGCTGATGATGGGTGGTGGTGGTGGTGGTGGTGGTGAGTTTGGTGACCCGTCCCCACGACCCCTGCCTGGTTCCCTCAGCCCAGAGGGACACGAGGACGGGGATGAGGAGGCTGAGGACGAGGCAGTGTTGCTTTGGGTAATACAGAAGTGCTAGTTAGTGAAGCAGAGTGGTGTGATTGTCCTGACTCCTAACTCCAAACCTGCACCCCCCCCCCCCCCAAAGAAGAACAACCACATCGGTAGAAACAAACAAAACAAAAGCAGCGAGTGGACTAACGTTTGTGTGGCCCATGAGAAGTGCTGAAGTGGCTTGGCATGGGTGTTCAAGAACTAACAGAGTACGTCAGTCGGATTTGTCGCTCCAGCTGGGTGAGCCTGTCTGGATGACTGCACCGATGACCTTTCTAAATATAGATCATTCAACAGCTCAGCCTCTAACAGCACTTGAAGTTGTCCTTTAATGCACCATGATCCTGAAACACTGACAGTAGTAGTGTTTGTTTGAAGTCCAACTGAAATGAAATGTGTTTACGTTCTGCTACAGGACACAAATCACACCATCATCCACATTTATATTGTCTAATTATTTGTTTGATGATTGCGCCCCCTGTTATTGTATTAATTCGTTAGTTAGATGTTTAGATGGAGAACTGTTTTACATACCTAAACCATATCTGCATAAAACAGGCAGGCAGACGCAATATTCAAGCAAAGTTTCCAGAAAATCTGTGAAAGAAAATGTCAATAAATGTTTGTTTCCATCCACTAAGAATATCAGGGGTTGGGTCATCGAGATAAAAAGCTGGTGATGCCAACTCTTCAGTCAGCAGAAGAAAAAGGTTCAATGAGATGACAAAAAGAATCAGTCGAACCTCAAATTTGTGTAAAACTATGAAGAAAACAAGATTTCCACTCATAAAAACAGGTGGATGGAGACGCACTTACTAACCAATAGCCACACGTTTGCTTTCCAGCTTCTTATCTAACTTACAAACATGAAAACGTGTTCATCACCACCAAAAAAACACGCCGTCTGTCCGTTACGTGTAGCTGCAGAGCAGGTTTGTTAAGTTAGATTTGGTCCCCTGCTGGTGCTCAGCCTGCCAGTCAGAGAAACAGCCGGCGGAGAGGAACGAGAGCCCCGAATAACTTTCTCTTCCTAAATGTGATTTCAGTTGGACTTAAACATTCATAGAACACATATTAATGAGAATCATGGTCTGTTTTTTTTTTTTGCTCAGTGCATGAGTGACTTCCTGTCAGCTGCATGTTGTTGAAGTCCTTCAGGTGTTTTTAACGTGTCGATTGTGCTGAGTTAAAAAAAACAAACAGTTTTAGCTTAAAGGGAGGAGGGAAGGGCGAACAAAGGGTATTGGAACAAGGCCCGATGTCTGACTTAGAGTTCAACGTTTGCCACCAGGAGGCGATGTGCGATGACGACATGCCTGCTGTGTTCCAATATTTTACCAAGGTATCCTCACTTCCTACCCGCCTTCCTTCCTTCCGTGCTTCCTTCCTGTATTTCGCCGGTTGTGTTTCCTCGTTTTCGTGACGTGTCTCGTCTCTCTCGGCAGGAGGCGCTGTGCGAGGAGGAGACGGGAGGCCTGGATCCAAAGGACCCCAACAGGCCTCGGTTCACCCTGCAGGAGCTGAGGGACGTCCTCCACGAGAGGAACGAGCTCAAGGCCAAAGTGTTCCTGCTGCAGGAGGAGCTGGCCTACTACAAAAGGTACTTTCCAATCTGAGGAGACGAGTCATGGTGGAATAAGTACAGCCAAGCTGACTTTAACGCTTTGTCTTTGCAGTGAGGAGGCAGAAGACGAGATGGTTACCCCGAGCCCTTCACCCTCGCCTGAACTGAGGACTCGCGCCCGTTCTTCTGCCCAGCCGGAGTCGGGAATCAAACGCCTGTACGTTTCCCTGCAAATACACTCGTCTGCTCATGAAAACACTCGTCTGCAAACATCGCTTTGCATGCGCTGAGTAAAGGATCATTAAAACGGCTCCTGCATGTTCAAACATTTACATCTTCAAGAAGCTCGTTTTATATACGAGAAGTAGCAGACGCTTAGTTTGCTTTAGTGTGTGTGTAAACATGTAGTTTTACATTTTGAGACTGATTAATGAGGCGGAAGCGGCTTCACAACACGTCATCATCCGTAAGAAACACGAGCAGCGACATGAGAAACGTATTTCAGCCGGATCCGTGATTCTAACAGCTCATGTAAACGCCCCACTTCCTGTGTTTGTTTGAGATAACACAGCAAGAATGTCAAATCCCGGCCCGTCCTCTGTTTGCCTCTGCTGCTCTGCGTCAGACTTTATACACAAATCTGTTTAATAAGACGAATATTATATTTCATAAAACTCCAGTGAGTTTTTCTGATGTTAGCAGAGAGGTGAAGGACAGTTTGTGGCTCACGTCAGCTTCTTCAGTGATGCCAAAGACGGCGACCGAGACGTCGTTCAGAGTTGAGGATTAGGCTCAAGGTTTGGAAAATGTCCCTCGAGGATTTATCCAGGCTGGGACTCGTCCAGAACAAATGAAGAGGGAAGCTTCAGCTCCTCTACAGTCACTCGAGACAGTTTGACTTTGGACACATTAAACTGCAACTGGCACGACAAAAACCTCTTCTTCTTCATCTTCATCTTCTTCTTCATCTTCTTCTTTCCGGTGGTCCAAAACGCCTGTGGTACAACCCGGCTAACAAACTGAACTGACATTAGCTAACAGCAGCTAACAAACTGCGCTAACAGCAGTTAACAAACTGAGCTAACCTGAGCTAACACCAGCTAACAAACTGAGCTAACATCAGTTAACAGACTGAGTTTACATGAGCTAACAGCAGCTAACAAACTGAACTAACATTAGCTAACAGCAGCTAACAAACTGAGCTAACAGTAGCTAACAAACTGAGCTAACATGAGCTAACAGCAGCTAACAGACTGAGTTTACATGAGCTAACAGCAGCTAACAGACTGAGTTTACATGAGCTAACAGCAGCTAACAAACTGAACTAACATTAGCTAACAGCAGCTAACAAACTGAGCTAACAGTAGCTAACAAACTGAGCTAACATGAGCTAACAGCAGCTAACAGACTGAACTAACATTAGCTAACAGCAGCTAACAAACTGAGCTAACAGTAGCTAACAAACTGAGCTAACATGAGCTAACAGCAGCTAACAGACTGAGTTTACATGAGCTAACAGCAGCTAACAAACTGAGCTAACATTAGCTAACAGCAGCTAACAAACTGAGCTAACAGTAGCTAACAAACTGAGCTAACATGAGCTAACAGCAGCTAACAGACTGAGCTAACATGAGCTAACAGCAGCTAACAGACTGAGTTTACATGAGCTAACAAACTGAGCTAACATGAGCTAACAGCAGCTAACAGACTGAACTAACATTAGCTAACAGCAGCTAACAAACTGAGCTAACAGTAGCTAACAAACTGAGCTAACATGAGCTAACAGCAGCTAACAGACTGAGCTAACATTAGCTAACAGCAGCTAACAGACTGAGCTAACATGAGCTAACAGCAGCTAACAGACTGAGCTAACATGAGCTAACAGCAGCTACAGCTGTCAGCAGTTTACTTCACTGTCCATCATAAACTCTGTAAATCACAGATGAGTTGAGGCGGAGCAGCCGGAGGACATCAGAGGGAAAACCAGAAAACATTTCCTCCATAAAATATGATCCAGTTTCACCAGAATCAGTGAAATAGTTGCTGCTGTGTGACTTAGTGCCGTAAAGCGTTACGGACTTCTCCCGACCCGGAGCCCAAAGTTACATAGAGTGAGAACAGACGTACGAATGACAGAGACACCGTTCACCTGATCACAGGTCAGCGTGGATCAGCAGGAGGTCACAGACGTTCTCGGTGTGTTTGTGTGCGTTGATGTTGCCTTAGCTGCGTTTCTTCTCTCTCAAATCATCCCGAGTGTTTTTTGCACGAATGATTTGAGGCTTCACGATTCAGCATGCGACGCACATGAAGCAGAGTGTTTTCATGCGACACTAAACGGCATGACTCCTGTTGGTTTTGAGTTTTCCAGGGTCAAACAGAGGTCAAAGGTTGATGTGGTCCCTGTCTCCCCCTCCCTGTCCCTCCTCCTCCTCCTCCTCCTCCTCCTCCTCTCTATATATGTCTCTACCTGTTTGTGTCTTTACCTCTGTGTAACAGGATCTTCACAGCCATTATGCCGATGGTGGCGGCTGGTTTGATCCCAGATGACCCCACTTTACAGCCAATCAGACGTCTCGTATCGCTTGTATGACTCTATATATATTTGGTTGGCTTCAGAGTCTCGGCTAACGGCCTCCACCCCCTCTTTGCATGTGCATGTGGGTTTGCTTCTTTTTCCCACCACCACCACCTTTGTAGTATTCTGATTGGCTGATTGTGGGGCCGTCTCATTAAAATTATCCAATGGGATGATTGTGGATCATAAAAATCAGCCAGTCAGAATATGATCATGTAGTCTGTTGTCGTGTCGTCTTTCCCGCTCACTGACCGCAGTAACAACTCGTCAACTCATCACAGTAATTGAACGCTTGTAGCTCTTTGGCAGTAGTTAGTGAAACGACTCATCAGCTGACATTAAAATCAGTTAATCCAGCTCATTTTTATTCATTAATGTCAGTATTAAAACACAGCTTGACCTACGCTGAAGTAAAGGTGCTCTGTAGCAACAAATTCAACACATTAATATGATTTATGTAAACAAATAAGATGATGAATGAGAACTTGATGATTCACAATTAAAATCTGCAGCAACGCGGAGGTCGAAAAGTGGCTGATGGTTTGTAACTTCGACTCTTACCGACACGCTGTTGGATAACTACATATATGGTTCCCACGGGGCTTTGAAATCCTTGAAAGTTTGTGAATTTAAGGGGGGGAAAAACAAGCCCTTCGAGTTAAATCTGGAGCTAGTCCATTTGCTCCTTGAAAGTTCTTGACATAAATAGATATGAGTCATTGAAAGTGCGAAGTTTAAGTATAGAAATTTTGGTGGAAATCGACAGAATCCGACCCAGTGACAGGAAATAATCGTCACTGTGTGATGAAACCAGGTTAAATAATCCTGAAACGCTGTCACGAGACGCCAGGAACCAAAATCTGTGATTACACATCACGTCACCAGAGAACCTGGACTGTTGAAACGTTTGTTTCATAGATGTTCTGTCGATGTGCGGGTGGTTCTGTACCGAGGCTGTCCTTCATGTTTCCACATCGACCTAATCGAAGCTAATGACTCTGAGCTCGTCGAATCAGAACTCAGTGTTACTCATCCAAAGCGACAAAACATCTTTTCATTGGTCGATAAGACTCGGAAGAGAATAGGATCATCATCAGACAGCAGTATGGTTCAAACGGGTCTTTGAAATCCTTGAAAGTTTGTGAATTTGAGACACGCTGTTTGGAATTCACAGACAGCATCGGTCATGATCATCGATGTAATATGTCTGTGAGATGGAAACGCCCAAACCAATGAAGGGCTGAGATCAGGATACCATCAGCCGCTTTATCGATCACGCTGTAATTAGTTTCACAGTAATTAAACACACAGCTGTATCCTGTAACACTAACACTGCTTTACACACACGTTACTGTCATCTGACCCTCTGTCCATCCTGTCTCTCTCTCTCTGTCTCTGTCGTCTCAGGTTTAGTTTCTTCTCACGTGACAAACAGCGGAGCTCGCAGCGCAGCGCACAGTTTGACGTCGGCGTCGTCGGCTCGTGGGCGGGGAAAGACGACGTGTACACGGAACAAGCCCAGGAGGCTTTGCAGCACATGTAGAGGGTCAGCTCAAACTCCAAAAAGAAAACTCTTAACACTCCATGTCCATCGCTCGAGGGTCCGCAACACCTAAAAACACCCACAAGAGACTCACGTGCTGCAGCTGAAACATCCCGTGCTTGAGGTGAGACGACGGCCGGCGGGAAGAAGAGTGAACGGAGGCTCCAGCTTAGACGAAGAAACTTTTTAAAACCTCAAAAAAAAAAAACGGCACATACAGACTTTGAAAGTAGAATTATGTACTGAAGGTTTCTAAGAGAGCGTGAACTCAAGTTGAAGGATGGAAAGTGGAAAGTTGTTGGAATCCAGGTGGGTAACGTTGGAGACGCTGGTTCAGAGTAAGTGGATGAAAAGTAACACTGAGTCGAAGGATCGGGACACAGACGTGTGCCATAATAATGCGTAAAAAACCTCCAGATGACTTTATGAAAAAACTTTTATTACTCGATGAAAGATGAAGGATTTCTCTCTCGAAACACAAACCTGCAAAGAAAACAAAGTATCACTGCAGTGATTCAAAGTCAAAGCTTCCGTGTCCCGTTAAATTATTATTAAAGTTTCTGTCCTCGTTCACGCGGACAGCTCACAGGTTCATCACCAGCATTTTACAAAACTACGAAGCTCAAGTACAAATATAATAAAGAGTCGACACGAGGCGTGTAAAATGATGCTTAGAATCACAATTTAAAAACTGTGCACAGAAAAAAACATTTAAAAAAAATATGCTTTTATTTATAAATCATGCAATACAGAACGTGTAGGGAGTTATACAGAGTACGGAGGCCCATTTCTGCCAAGAAAAACAAGAAATCAAGAAATTATAAAACATTAAATGTTGGATAATTTGTATGTATTAATTAGGTTGTAAAATAGTTGCTGTAAACACGTGAAAAGACTTTGAATGATATGTCACTGAAATGTGGAGTCAGAGGTTCAAACTGTTTTTCAGTCTCAGGATTTTTGTGGGCGGTCCTTAAAGGGCGGCTCGATGACACGCTGAGGCCACCCTGAGCAGAGAGACAGAGATGAATTCATCTCAGCTCAGAGTGTTTCAGAGTTAGTCATGTTCATTTTCTGAACTCATCCGACACGTTTCAGTCGCTTCAAAGACTGAACACACATTTAGAGACAGAGTAGATTTTTTTTGTGATTTAGCACCCCCAGTTTCAGAGTGTAATCCCTCCGTGGTAAATATGGACAGCTGTACTCGAGTATTTGCTCCCCATCATCACGCTTCTTCTTCTTCCCGGTGGTCTAAAGCGGCTGTGGTACAAACACTAACACTCACCCGGTGCTCTGAGCTCACGGCTAACATCTGAGCTAACAGCAGCTACAGCTGGCAGCCGTTTATTCGAACAGTACTTCATAATTTACTTACAATTTAGATCATAAAGTTTTTCTTCTTCTCTGGCAGAAATGGACTTCCATAATTAAGCGTTTGCTTCTCTCTGACTCACAACACAAAACTTTCATTCTCTCACAGTGCCATACATTTATCTAATACATTCAAACAGTTTCAGGATCACCAGCTTGAGCCAAAGCAGGTTTTAACACATGAACCGTCCTCTTTGGTGAATAAACAGATGCAGTAAATCGTTATACATTATAAAAGTTATCAAAGTTTACAAAAGCAGCATTGTCAGTATTAAACTCCCGAAACTTTACCTCTTAACTTATTTGTGTTTTTAATGTAACACAGCACGTCTAAACGATCAGTCAACAAATCCAATGAAAAGACCAAAAGCCTGAAGTGGTGCCGAGGAGCTCCATTGTCACCTGGTTGCTCACCTGTGACCACACCCACCTGTCAATCAAAGCGTCCACGCTCTTAACCCTGCATAACTTTAAGCCTTAATATAATGTGAACAGGTGAGTTGTATATAAATTCACCCTCAGTACAGTTGTCATGAACGGGGAAATTAGCTACAGAGACCAAAACTGTTTTTTGTACCAGGCTGTAAACATGTTTATTTCTGCTGTGAAGTTGGACATTTGGACATGGACGTTTGAGGAACTGCAGGTTGAAGGTTGCTGCTTGACAACAGTCCCCAACAAACACTTTATTTCCTCTTGTTTGAGTTACGTTTGATTCGTTTTTTTAGCATTTGTTTTTTTAAAGATTTAAGTCTTCGGTTCTGGAACCGTCACAGTCGGAAAGTGTTGCGAACACGTTGTTGAATTTGGTCTTTTCGTGAGATTTGTTGACGTTAAGTAAAACGTAGACTAACACCAGCAGGACTGTCTTCCTGTAACATATTCGAGCCACTGAGCCACAAAAAGCACTTTGTGTTACAGGTAACAAGTTTTTAAACCTTGCTGTATCTATTCCACACCCCAAATATCTAACTTTTAGAAAACACGCAGCAATAAGCACTTTTTAATTTTAGGTTTGTTACGAGAAAGGTGTGCACACGTTGACTTGTGCTTTTATGCATCATTTACACAACGCCTCAAACACAAACACGGCTTCAAGGTGACATAAAAATCCTCAGATCGCGCTAAAGAGACTGCTGAGACGTTAAAACGACAGAATCAGATCGTTGGTTTGAAGTGCTGAGCGTGGTTTACATTTCTAATCTGGTGGTTGTTTGCATCTGCTTCTCCAGCTTGACTTCGTGCTTAACACGGACCGACGATGGCTGCGCTGTTTTCCAGTCGTAGAGGCACTTTGTGTTCATTTATCCTCCCTGAGCGAGGTGGAATAAATGAATATGAAATGACGGTAATGAGGCTGAAAATGAGTGTCAAAGCAGCTTCCCTTTGTTTTACATATTCAGACGATAATAATGATATTTATTGCGAGAGAGAGTCTCGTGTTCTCGACCACATCTGGAAGGGAAATCTTAGAAAAGGGAAATCAGTCGAGCTGTCGCTGCAGCTCGTTATTTAAGACAGTGTTGGTCACCATCTCTCTCTCTCATGTGTTTCCCGTATTAAAGTGGATATTTAAAAGACATAATGACTGGATCAGTGCTTTATTAAACGAGCTATCTCCTCAATAATAAAAACTCTGTAATGTTTCATGTGTTTGTCTGTTTGTTTGTTTTTTTGTCTGAGTTATCGTGTTAAAAATTAAATAACGTGCACACGTACAGTAACAGTCAAACTTTTGGACACACAAATCTTCTTTTTGTTTGACTCCAGGGTTTGTTTGTGGTTTAGAAATCTACTTGCCCAAAGTGCATTTTTACTTGCCCCAGTACAAACTGCTTTATCTATTAGCAGTTGCAGCTTTTTGGAAACTTAACATGCCTTTGAATCTCGACCCTGTTTTGCTCTCCGACTTGCGACAAGCTGCCAAAAAGTAGTTGGGAGTCTCGCCAGCCAACTAACCGTACCTGTTTGTGTGATAGTTGAAATGCTTCCTCGCTTTGCATTTGACCCAGTTAAAAATCTTTTTGGTCAGTAACAAATATTATCAAAGGATGAGAGAAATATGAAGACGGAGGACAGAACGTGTTAAAAGTTTAGTAACACAACAATAAAAGCTGGGTAGTTGGATGATAAAAGATAATAACAGTCGTATGATAATGGATTAATAATAAAAACATCAGCTGATTCAAGTTTGATCAAATTTAGTTTTGTAAAATCTGATAACTTGACTTTGTCTCTGAGCTCTTCGTTATGAAAAATTAGGTGCAAGTACGACTTGATTTTTTACTGTGAGATGCTTAAGAATAAATAATTTGTATGGTTCCCATGGGTCCTTGTAATGAAATGAAATGAAATTTTTTTTTAGATTTTGTGCAAGAGACTTAAACAAAACTAAAGATTAAAACTAGAACTAACAAAACTAAAAATACTTTATGTATAAATAAAGTAAATCGTCTTTATTCTGCTAGTTACCTGTCGTATTAGGTCCTTGAATGTGAGAGAATTGGACCTTAAAAGTCCTTGAATTTAATGTTTAATGTGTAGGAACCATGTACTATCTATCTATTCAAATTTAAGGTACTTGAAACTGATACAGTAATTATGAACAACTTTTTAATCTGGACACAGATACATATATACAAAAATTTTAATCTGGATTTGCTAAATCTTTGCTAAAACCCTTTCCTCCCTCCCGTCTGCGTTACCCTTCATGCCTTTCTGTTAAAAAAGTCTCCATAGGGGTCTATACCCCTCACCATAATTTACACTGATCCCATAAACCAGCAGCTGTGGGTCCTCTCGTCCCCTTTGGAGCAGGCTTTGAGTTTACCTGTCATGTAAATACAGCGTTACAACAGCACAGAGGCCCTCCAGGTATCTACTGCAGCTCTTTTATTTTAATCTGAAAAGGGAAGAGTTGCCATGAAGTGTTGTTTGAAGGTCTTTTGAGATGTTTGGATTAATGATCTTTAGATGTGGGAGATTAGTGGAGAGGTCCTGATCATGTTTGGTTCTTTACTGAATATTATATTGTCAATACCATGAACAGGAATGTGTTGTGTTGCTTACAGTCAGTATTTTGTAGCTGGAATAAAATATTACAAGTCAAAGTCAAAGGACCATTCCGAAGTCAAATGAATGACTCTCCTGATAATTAAAGCTCTTCATTCATATCCACAAAAATGGAAATAATAATAAAGTGTGTGATAAAAATGTGTCACTCTAACAGGAGAGATTCAATGCTTTACTTGTAAACAAATGAAAAAATATTATAGTACAGATATGACTAACTGCAGCTCACTGTAACTCAGAGTAGTCCTAAATTATCATGTTGCAGGTACCTGCAGTGACGTGTCGGCCTGTATGTAGGAGGCAGTTTAGTTACACCGACTTTATCTTAAATATTATTGTTGTTATGACAACAGGTAAACATGGTGTGAAATTTGTAGCAAATTATTTATTGAATGAATTGTATAAATCAGGAAGTCCCAGCCCCGGTGCAAAGAGTCTCAGCTGTGAAGTTGAACATTTTAACATGGGGGCTTATGGAGACTGACTCACTTCTGGAGCCAGCCTCAAGTGGAAGTTTATACAGTCTGTGATTAAAAAATATGTTTTCTGACAAGCCCAGCCCCCCAAAACACTGACTGCACTGACTTAAATCACAGAGGCTGGGCTGTGGAAATGAGAATCTTTCAAAGTGTCTGGTGCATTTTTAAAAAAATGCTTAGAGCTTGTTTGTTTTCTTTGAAGGCTTTGATCAGTTTTGACTCCGCCCACCGGTCCGCCCACATGCGTTGATCTGTTCTGACTCCTCCCACTTACCCTTTGATCGGTTTTAACTCCTCCCACTTACCCTTTGATCGGTTTTAACTCCTCCCACTTACCCTTTGATCTGCTCTGGCTCCTCCCATTTGGCTCCCCCCATTTGATGTTTGGTAGATGTAAGACATGTGTAAGACAGCTTCAAGCAGCACTGATCTTAGTACAAGTTACTACTACTTTGAGAATAGTCTTGAAAACCCTCAACAATAGCTGGATATTTGAAGAAATCCTCTTCATATAACTTCTATCTACAGAAATGTTACGACTGGGTTGCGACATTTTGCCTTGGGTGGCCAAAAAAACAAATCACATCATCAAGTCTGGATTGGGACTTAATCAACCCAGTTCAAAGGACTCTGCGGTGGCTAGATATTTGAAGGAATCACCTTCATATAACTTCCTTCTATCTACAGAAAGGCCAATATCAAATCAGGGTCTATCCATTTTGCCTTTGGTGGCCAAAAAAACAAGTCACGGCATCATGCATAGATGGGAACTTATTCAACCCAGTTCAAAGGACAATGACTCCCCAAGTTTGGACTCTCTGTTTAACAAAACTCTAAAGCAAGAGCAAGATGCCTCAACATCCACTGACCCTGTGATTAGGAGTAAGGGCATCATCTTTTCCCCAAGTTTGTACTCTCGGGTTAAAGAAACTCTAAAGCAAGAGCAGGACGGCAAGGCATGCATTGACTCTGTGGTTCATAAGGACAATGACTCCACAAGTTTGGGCTGCCTGGTTAATGAAACTCAGAAGCAAGAGCAGGACACCCCAACATGCATTGTCCCTGCGATTACGAGTAATGACAGCATCTCCCCAAGTTTGGACTCTCTGGTTAACAAAACTCTAAAGCAAGAGCAGGATGGCCAGGCATGCATTGACCCTGCGGTGGCTGGATATTTGAAGAAATCATCTTCATATAACTTGCTTGTATCTACAGAAAAGGCAATATTAAATCAGGGTCTATCTGTTTTGACTTCAGTGGCCAAAAGACGTCCTGGCATCATGCATAGATGGGAACTTAATCAACCCAGTTCAAAGGACAATGACTCCCCAAGTTTGGACTGCGTGGTTAATAAAACTCTGAAGCAAGAGCAAAACACCTCAACATCCACTGACCCTGTGATTAGGAGTAATGACATCATCTCCCCAAGTTTGGACACCTCAACATCCACTGACCCTGTGATTAGGAGTAATGGCATCATCTCCCCAAGTTTGGACTCTCTGGTTAACAAAACTCTAAAGCAAGAGCAGGACGCCCAGGCATTTGGTGACTCTGTGGTTCATAAGGACAATGACTCCACAAGTTTGGACTGCCTGGTTAATGAAACTCAGAAGCAAGAGCAGGACGCCTCTGCATCCATTGGCTCTGTAGTTCACAGGAGTCCATTTGGCAGCATGAGGCCTGAAGTAAGTCTTCTCTCTGTTTACGTATGTGTGTATAGTTGGCCTGATGTCTCTGGTCTAAGAACTGAAAGAGCCTGGGAACACATAACTATTGACCCAGAGGCGCCTCAATCTCCAGGCAAATGGTCCCTACAGCGGATTGTGAATATTTTCTGCAGCACCAAAGCAAGAATTGCAAATTGCTTTTATGGCATCAAAGCATGGATTGCAAATTACTTTTACAGGACCAGAGCAAGAATTGTAAGGCACCTTTACCGAACCAGGGAAAGAATTGTAAGGCACCTTTACCAAACCAGAGAAATAATTGTAATGCACATTTACAGAACCAGAGCAAGAATTGTAAGACACCTTTACCGAACCAGAGAAAGAATTGTAAGGCACCTTTACCGAACCAGAGAAAGAATTTTCAAGTTCACAAGTTCGGACTGCCTGGTTAATAAAAATCTGAAGCAAGAGCAAGATGCCTCAACATCCACTGACCCTGTGATTAGGAGTAATGGCATCATCTCCCCAAGTTTGGACTCTCTGGTTAACAAAACTCTAAAGCAAGAGCAGGACGGCCAGGCATGCATTGACTCTGTGGTGGCTGGATATTTGAAGAAATCATCTTCATATAACTTCCTTCTATCTACAGAAATGCCAATATTAAATCAGGGTCTATCTGTTTTGCCTTGGGTGGCCAAAAAAACAAGTCACATCATCAAGTCTGGATTGGGACTTAATCAACCCAGTTCAAAGGACAATGACTCCCCAAGTTTGGACTCTCTGGTTAAAGAAACTCTGAAGCAAGAGCAGGACGAAAGAATTGTAAGGCACCTTTACCGAACCAGAGAAAGAATTGTAATGCACCTTTACAGAACCAGAGCAATAATTGTAAGGCACCTTTACCAAACCAGAGAAAGAATTGTAAGGCACCTTTACCAAACCAGAGAAAGAATTGTAAGGCACCTTTACCAAACCAGAGAAAGAAATGTAAGGCACCTTTACCGAACCAGAGAAAGAATTGTAAGGCACCTTTACAGAACCAGAGAAAGAACTGTAAGGCACCTTTACCGAACCAGAGAAAGAATTGTAATGCACCTTTACCGAACCAGAGCAATAATTGTAAGGCACCTTTACCAAACCAGAGAAAGAATTGTAGGGAACCTTTACCGAACCAGAGCAAGAATTGTAAGGCACCTTTACCAAACCAGAGAAAGAATTGTAAGGCACCTTAACCGAACCAGAGCAATAATTGTACGGCACCTTTACCAAACCAGAGAAAGAATTGTAGGGCACCTTTACCGAACCAGAGCAAGAATTGTAAGGCACCTTTACCAAACCTTGGACTCTCTGGTTAATAAAACTCTAAAGCAAGAGCAGGATGGCCAGGCATGCATTGTCCCTGCGATTAGGAGCAATGACAGCATCTCCCCAAGTTTGGACTCTCTGGGTAATGAAACTCTGAACCAAGAGCAGGACACCCCAATGTGCATTGTCCCTGCGATTAGGAGCCCGTCCTGCTCTTGCTTTAGGTTTCGTTACCCAGAGAGTCCAAACTTGGGGAGATGCTGTCATTGCTCCTAATCGCAGAGGACAATGCACGTTGGGGTGTCCTGCTCTGGTTCAGAGTTTCATTAACCAGGCAGTCCAAACTTGTGGGGTTATTGTCCTTATGAACCACAGAGTCAATGCATGCCTGGCCGTCCTGCTCTTGCTTTAGAGTTTCATTAACCAGAGAGTCCAGACTTGGGGAGATGATGTCATTACTCCTAATCACAGGGTCAGTGGATGTTGAGGTGTCCTGCTCTTGGTTCAGAGTTTCGTTAACCAGAGAGTCCAGACTTGGGGAGTCATTGTCCTTATGAACCACAGAGTCAATGCATGCCTGGCCGTCCTGCTCTTGCTTTAGAGTTTCATTAACCAGAGAGTCCAAACCTGGGGAGATGCTGTCATTGCTCCTAATCGCAGGGGCAATGCACGTTGGGGTGTCCTGCTCTTGGTTCAGAGTTTCATTAACCAGGCAGCCCAAACTTGTGGGTTCAATGTCCTTATGAACCAAGGAGTCAATGCATGCCTGGCCGTCCTGCTCTTGCTTTAGAGTTTCATTAACCAGAGAGTCCAGACTTGGGGAGATGATGTCATTACTCCTAATCACAGGGACAATGCACGTTGAGGTGTCCTGCTCTTGGTTCAGAGTTTCGTTAACCAAAGAGTCCAGACTTGGGGAGTCATTGTCCTTATGAACCACAGAGTCAATGCATGCCTGGCCGTCCTGCTCTTGCTTTAGAGTTTCGTTACCCAGAGAGTCCAAACTTGGGGAGATGCTGTCATTGCTCCTAATCGCAGGGACAATGCACGTTGGGGTGTCCTGCTCTTGGTTCAGAGTTTCATTAACCAGGCAGTCCAAACTTGGGGAGTCATTGTCCTTATGAACCACAGAGTCAATGCATGCCTGGCCGTCCTGCTCTTGCTTTAGAGTTTCATTAACCAGAGAGTCCAGACTTGGGGAGATGATGTCATTACTCCTAATCACAGGGTCAGTGGATGTTGAGGTGTCCTGCTCTTGGTTCAGAGTTTCGTTAACCAGAGAGTCCAGACTTGGGGAGTCATTGTCCTTATGAACCACAGAGTCAATGCATGCCTGGCCGTCCTGCTCTTGCTTTAGAGTTTCATTAACCAGAGAGTCCAAACCTGGGGAGATGCTGTCATTGCTCCTAATCGCAGGGGCAATGCACGTTGGGGTGTCCTGCTCTTGGTTCAGAGTTTCATTAACCAGGCAGCCCAAACTTGTGGGTTCAATGTCCTTATGAACCAAGGAGTCAATGCATGCCTGGTCGTCCTGCTCTTGGTTCAGAGTTTCATTAACCAGGCAGTCCAAACTTGTGGAGTTCATTGTCCTTATGAACCACAGAGTCAATGCATGCCTGGCCGTCCTGCTCTTGCTTTAGAGTTTCGTTAACCAGAGAGTCCAGACTTGGGGAGATGCTGTCATTACTCCTAATCACAGGGTCAGTGGATGTTGAGGTGTCCTGCTCTTGGTTCAGAGTTTCGTTAACCAGAGAGTCCAGACTTGGGGAGTCATTGTCCTTATGAACCACAGAGTCAATGCATGCCTGGCCGCCCTGCTCTTGCTTTAGAGTTTCATTAACCAGAGAGTCCAAACTTGGGGAGTCATTGTCCTTATGAACCACAGAGTCAGTGCATGCTTGGCCGTCCTGCTCTGCTTTAGGTTTCATTAACCAGAGAGTCCAAACTTGGGGAGATGCTGTCATTGCTCCTAATCGCCAGGGGACAATGCATGCATGGCGGTGTCCTGCTCTTGCTTGTTCGAGTTCTTACCCAGAGCGTCCAAACTGGGGAGCGAGTGTCATTTGCTCCTAATCGCAGGGACAATGCATGCCTGGCCCTCCTTCTCTTGCCCTTTAGGATTTTATTAACCAGAGGAGGTCCAAGGTTTGGTAAAGGTGCCTTACAATCTTGCTCTGGTTGGTAAGGTGCCTACACTTCTGGAAAGTCGAATATTGCTTGCTGGTTCGGTTAAGGTGCTTAAACAATTCTTTCTCTGGTTTTGGTAAGGTGCCTTACACATCTTGCTCTGG